>NW_028262290.1:136990218-137293249 GCF_047370975.1 Nipponia nippon | reverse complement strand
GCGGGGGCGCCGCGTCCCCTCCGCGGGGGCCGGCGGGGCCGGTGCTGAGCGCTCGGGGCAGCCCCGCGGCTGTTCTAGGGGCAGCGGTTGCTGACACTGTAGATGGTTTGCCGTGAGGTACTGATACATTAGACAAAAACCTGACAATGTTTTAAAACTTGGTAGATCTGCTTAATGTCAGTGTCTGATTTTGCAAAAGGTAGCTCTCTCATTACGAAGTTGCGAGCTGATACCTCGTCACATTTCTCCTCCCTCCTTGCCCCCCCCAATGACTTTTTTTTCTTTTTTCCCTCTGCATCTTGCCTTCATAGTTAGCACTGTTGGACTGTTGTCTTACCATAGCAGAGTGTATTCCTGTGTTGGTAAGGGGATATAGTTCCCTGGAGAGCCAGACGAAGGCACTGTCCTGTTCTTGCCAGACCTCCACCTTGCCAATTATGCTAAAGCGCAGGGTTGTAAAAACTCAGGTATTGTGGTTAGGTGGGGAGGACAGGTCAGACTGGAGGCGTCCCTTGCCAGAAAAACAATTAAGATATCATTTTATCCCATCCAAAATATTCATCACCCAGACCTGGTGACGGATACAGCGATAGGATTTTTCGGATGCAGCCACGGTGTTTTCATAAGGAAAGCCTCATATTTTTCAGGTAATGAGGCCTTCTGATAACCAAATGTGAAATACTTGCATTACCCTTGTGTTTACTTCCATTCTCATTTTCCACTTTTTTTCCTTCTCAAACACACAAGCTCACACAGGCTGGAGTCTTACGAGCTTTGTCTCTTCATTTTATTACCTACTGCCAAATACTCTTCTCTCCTCCTATTTAAGTCCAGTGCACATTTCAGCATCAGTGCTGCTAGGTATAACCAGCTTGGCAAAGTTTATCTTAGCAGCTATTTACAGTAATTTGCGAGGGAGATTGGAGACACTTTCGTTGTTTGACAGCTGCTTTGCAGTCAATCAAAGGTAGAGATGTAATTTAATTCCAGTGTCCTCCCCAGAGAAATCCTTTGAAAGCACTATTATAAGCTGGGAATAGCATGGACAACAGAAAGAAGCAGAGGACAGGACAGATGCCTCAGTTGTGTAGTTTCCATCCAAATGTGTGCCTTGATCATTATTCATGTGTTCAGTACAGGAGCTCTCACACCCATCTGTTACTGAGGAAGGAATTGGAAATAGCTGTTGTGTTGTTGCAGGAACACTGGCATGAAGAAAGAGTAACAAAAACTCTGGTAATAGCGTTAACAATTGTAGATTCCATACGTAAAAACAGGGCAGGACTTAGTTTTCTAAACAAGGTATCAAAGTTCTTGTCCTGTATGTGTTTCCCTGTTGCAGGCCCATCATTAACTTTCCTAGGTCTAACCTCTGGTAAAAGGCAGGTTTAACCTGCCTAGTCCCGCTAGAAAATTCATCCTCCCAGGGCAGCAGAGTGACAACCTCACATCTCACTGCTTGTTCCAAAGGTGGTCACTCCTCGTTCTTCACTTTAACTTGGTACACGTGAAGATTTTGAACACATCCAGCTCAGTTGTCGTGGGTTTTCACTCTGAGTTGTACTGTGCTTATCATTGATAGTAAAAAGAGGTGTTACTTTGCATGGTAGTGATTGTGTTTTCATTCCTGAGAGAGATATTGATTCGTAAGATAAGAGAAAGCTGACTATAAACACAGGCAGAGCTCTTCACTGATAATGTCAAGCTTAAAAATGAATAATGATCTTTCTGTCACTTCAGCAAATGACTAGCTGCTTGTCCAGAGGGTGTAGCTACCTTTGCAGGCCCCCCAAAAATGCAAGGCAGGGCACTGGACACCTGGCTACCTCCTGGGGACTCCTAAGTATTGTATGCTTTCTGTTATTCTGCAAGAGTGAAAATGTGGCTGTTATAGTTAGGTCTTCAAAGGGGAAACAAATGCCTTTGAAAATGTATTGTTATCCACATATCCAAGTTCAGGGCTTACATACTCAAAAACTGTCTAATGTCTGGGGCTTAGGAGTATGTCTTGGCCCACTGGTACCATGCTCTGATAGCTGGTACCCTGCTTGTAGTTGCTTATATATCCATTTATCATTTATTAATGGTATTATTAATACAGCTTCCAGAGCTAGTCCCCTCGCAATGGATGTTGGACACACACAGACTAAAACCAGCTTATATATGTAGAAAGGTTTCTGACAAAACACTTTGTTCTTCCTCCCTGGTCTTGTACCAAGACATTATGCACTATACGAGCAGATCAGTTTTAAACTATAAGTAAATTTTTCAGGAGTCCAAAGTTTGTAATAATTAGCACTTGGAAAATTCTGTAAAGCTTTTCACCATTCATATTTTGATGTGCAAAGACTTATGTTTATACTAAAAGCTCTGCTAGAGATTCATTGCTTTCATTTGCACCTCTATGTGATTAATCTTTTTTCCTGGACCATCACTTTTTTTCAGCAGTTATGGTTCTTTGCTCTTAATCTAACATCTTTGATGTCCCACTTTGATTCAAAGAAATGAAAGTTGGATGGTAATGTTTGAAAAGGTGCTATTCCTGTTAAATGATAAAGTCATTCTGGTTCAGTTTGTTCACTGATAGTTCTCCTTTTGGCTAATTGGTCTGATGACATGTAAAAGTGTCTAGAACACATCACAAAAGTGACAGAAAAAACATGCCCCCAATTTGTTTTAGTGTTCTGGTAAACTTTTCTGAAGTTTCTCCTTTCTTCTTTTTAGAGCTGTAAACATCAGAAGGAGGCTTTATTAAATTGCTTTTACCTCAGACTACAGGGGGCTTTAATGGAAAAGGGAAAAATGTTTGAAACTGTTGAGTCTTTGTTCTTTTTCTAAGGCAAGAACATTGAGAGTCCACACAATGGGATTTTAATAATTGGGCTTATTACCTTCACAGCAGTAAAAAAGACCGGAGTACCTGGGTTTACTGAACTGGTTAAAAGGATGCTAAGCAATTCCATACATTATGTACTTGAAAAAGCACATAGAAGTATAAATATGTTACTGTCAAAATGTTAATCAGCCCTATAGAACATACCTACGAAGTCTAAGTAGATATTCACAGACTCTCTCTGTTTTGCAGAATTTCAAGTACCACAGTGACACCTAGAAGAGTAGTTGCATTTCTCTGAATACCTGAGTCAATAACGGCATCCTCTGGAACCTTTATGGATCCATCTGTGCTAATGATGGACCATGACTAGGACGTCTTCTTCAGGACTGAGAACAAGCAGCATGGCACATCTTGCATTAATAGAGCTGCGTTTCTCTGTTCCCTCTCCTTGAACCACCACCAAAAAACCCCTCAGTGCCCAGACAGGCTCTGCGCATACTGCCTTGTAATGGCTGTCCTGCACCTCCATGTACGCATTGCCTGGGAAAGTTCTGATTGCCACAGGGTGAGCCATCCTTGACATTCAGTCCATGGCCACTTCACTTACAAGGTGGCATGTGAATATACGTTGTACATAGCTAGGGTAACTTTTCCATAAGAGTGAGCAGGAGAACAAGGATATTCACAGCATATGTTATCATATATATATGCCACGGAGGGTGTGTTCCACATTTTTTTTTTTTTAATCTTTTAAGAATTGCAATTAATGGTGTTATGAATTCAGATATAGCAGATCCTCTATGACCTTGATTTTTCTAGCTATTTCTCCCCTTGTAATTGAAATAAATGCTTCATTTATTGCCTTCTAAATTAAACAGTTGTCAAGATACCATGGTATTCTCTGTGGACTCTGTGTTGTAAACGCAACTGATGAATCTGAAATTCTCCGGTATTGCCTCTGGGAGGAGACACGTGTGGTTTTTTGCACCAGTCTGTCCATGTTCTGTGAGTACACTCATTTCTTCCTGCTTTTTACTGTTTCTTGAACAATATCATTAGTGTTGGACAAGAAAAACATACAATCCTGAGAATTGTCTGTGTCAGGCTTTCTACCTGGCTGGCTTTCCTTGTTGTTGCTGCAGGATCTCATAATGCTGTTGCAGCTCTCTGCTCTTCATAGTATAGTATTTACTGGAAGTGCGATTTCTAGTGCAAGCTGTAAGATCAAAGCAGATATTGTGAACAAGTAAATTTTCTGTTGCTTCATTTCTCATATCATCTATGAACCGATCTCCTGAATCATTTAAGGGCTTCCCAACCTGGCATTGTTTTGGTAATTTCTGTTGTTTTGCCATGTAACCAGACATTATCATTTTTTAAAACTTTTATTTATGAAACAGAAAAAATCTGCAATAATTAGTGAGTTTAGTGGTAGAAGGTTTTGTAAAGTTTCTATGGTTACCGAAGTGTTTTCTCTGCTAGTTTAGTGAGAGTCAGGCTGAATGGTGAGTTCTTTTCATCTTTAATTCAGTGAAGTTGGCATCTTTTTCATCCTTTGAGTCATTAACTGTTACATGCTTCCAGATTATTTGTATTGCTGCTCTGGCCCTCTGCTGTGCAAATAAGCAAAGCAGTTTCCCCCTATTTTTTTACCCTTTTCCTACCTATATGATAGCTTATAAATTGTTCCAGTGTTGTGGCTGTAGTTTATTTTCCGTAGGCTCACACAGTTATACTCCGTACCACTGTATACCTGTACAGACCTTGGTGCCCAACTGCTGTGTCTTTGCCCTGTGCTCATCAGACTGTAGGGAAATTGTACTGAGAATCATAATTGAGTGGACCTATTCTATAACTTCAGACTTTATTTTACCTCAAGGTACTATTACTTACTTTGCCTGGGAGCTCAACACATGAGAATCCTGAGTACTAAAGAGGATTTTGGAAGCGACACAGGCCATTGTTATAGGTGGTATGAGGGTGAAACCAAACCTGGTAATTTAACTATTTGTCTTGCAGCAATATAGTGCTTTTCTGTGGAGAAGAAACAGAAACATGCCTCTGAGCGTTTGCTGTTGAAAGATCATGAAATAGATATTTGTTTTGCCAGAGAAGCCATTCAGGTGTAGCTACATACTCCTCCATTGAAGTCTACTGAAAATTTACATCAACCTCTTAGATGAAGATAAGGACCTACAACTGGGAAATTAACAACATGTTGGCTGAATCTTCCAGCATACTTACTACTGCATCAGCTTCCCCACCCCAGAAGTCTCACATATGTTTGTTATAAAACCAGTGTACAGTGTGTGAAATAGCCTGCTCTAATTATAATCTGGACAACGCCAGGAAAGTGAAGCTAATTCAAATAAGCTCTATTAAGTCATCTAACATGGCAGTATATGCCATGAGGTAAAATTGCTTAGATGCAGACTGGCGACAAGGGAAATATTATCTGGCGAGATCATGCCTTTTTTTTTTTCTTCTTTCAGCCAACAAATTAGAAGCTCATTTGAAAAGTCAGCTTAATTTGATATATTGATGTGGTGATGCCAACTTGGACAGCATTTAACTCTCAGGAAGCAAATCTTGTAAAACCAAAGCCCAAAATCTTCAGTGATGGAATGTAGTCATTTTGCAGTCTTTTTTTTAATTTTGGTACCTAAAAATCTGCAGGTGATAAGTTAATATTTCTGGGCTGTGCTTTCACTATATTTTAGGTCTATTTTACAAGTAGTGAATATATATGCTTCTATTTGACAAATAGAATACAAAGGGAGTTGACCTCTTTGGTCAACTGAGAACCTGGCAATTGGTTATATGCGTGATATACCAAATGCAGATAAGCTTAAAGAGAGAAAGCCTTTACTGAGACATTTGTTGGCTCAGAATGAGGATCTGGGGAGCTACGGGCCTGTCAGTCTGAACCCAGTGCTGAGGAAGGTTATGGAACAGATCATCCTGAGTGCCATCACATGGCATGTACAGGACAACCAGGGGATCAGGCCCAGCCAGCATGGATTTATGAAAGGCAAGTCCTGCTTGACTAACCTGATCTCCTTCTGTGACAAGGTGACTTGCTTAGTGGATGAGGGAAAGTGTGTGGATGTTGTCTACCTAGACTTTAGTAAAGCCTTTGACACCATTTTCCACAGCATTCTCCTGGAGAAACTGGCTGCTCATGGCTTGGACGAGTATACTCTTTACTGGGTAAAAAACTGGCTGAATGGCCAGGCACAGAGAGTTGTGGTGAATGGAGTTAAATCCAGGTGGCGGCCGGTCATGAGTGGTGTTCCCCAGGGCTCAGTATTGGGGCCAGTTCTGTTTAATATGTTTACCGATGATCTGGATGAGGGGATCGAGTGCACCCTCAGTAAGTTTGCAGGTGACACCAAGTTGGGCGGGAGTGTTGATCTGCTGGAGGGTAGGAAGGCTCTACAGAGGGATCTGGACAGGCTGGATCGATGGGCCAAGGCCAACTGCATGAGGTTCAACAAGGCTGAGTGCTGGGTCCTGCACTTCGGTCACAACAACCCCATGCAATGCTACAGGCTTGGGGAAGAGTGGCTGGAGAGCTGCCTGGCGGAAAAGGACCTGGGGGTGTTGGTTGACAGCCATCTGAACGTGAGCCAGCAGTGTGCTCAGGTGGCCAAGGCAGCCAATAGCATCCTAGTGGATTTGGCAGTGTTAGGTTTACGGTTGGTCTCAATGATCTTAAAGGTCTTTTCGAACCTAAATGATTCTATGATTCTACGAAAATATAGAAAAGATGTTGATAGAATTATTTTCTTTTTCCCTTTTTATTTTAATATCTTTCCCCTCAGAGATTACTAGCTGTAGTAAGGGGCGTACTTTGTTCACTTGTCTAAGATTAATTGATTAGTTTTATATAAAAATTTTTAATATTTTCCAGGCCACAGAAGCCCACCCTGGCCTATTTGTGGGTGGGAGAAATAATGATATTGTCCATGTTTGTGGCTGCAAGTATTAGAACCTATAAAACAAAACACCTCTCTGTTATTTGTTAATCCCATCAAGTCTTATATGAATCCTAAACCATTATCTGCCTCAGTGTCTGAAAAAACCACCGACAGGCATGGAAGAAAAAAATGTATGTTTTACAGTACTATCAGTTATATAATCACACGGTATTTTTTCTCACAGGGTCCAATCTTCATTCACTTCAGATAGTCAACTGTTACAATTCACTTTTCTGCATCTGCTCCTCAATTTTCATCCCTATCCTGCTCCCAAATTCGTCTTTCCTCTTGTCCGTAAGTTCCTTGATCTTCTGCTGACTCCTTAGTGTGCCATGCCAAAGAAATCTTGGGGGAGTTCAGCTTCCAATCTTCTAACAAGTCTCTATGGGACAAGTGGGAAATGAAGTGTTTCAAAAGCTTTGTAATTTTTCCTGATTTGAAAGATTGTAGAGAGGCTGTTTTTGACTTTAGAGTCAGTTCCTCCTCACAGTTCCCCTGTTTTGGATTCTCCTCCAAAGTGAAGAAACAGTAAGGCTTTGTAACAAAAGGATTGTTGGATTTTTTTAAAATGGGAAAGTCAACATACGGTATCCAATTTTAGCTGGAGCTCTAAAACAATATTAAATTGCATAAAGATTAATGAAGGTAAAAATAATCAAAACAAGTTCTTATAATAGTAAATATTGCAGAACTGTCATTGTAGGCTACCTGGCCTATCAGCAGTGTAGCATTCCCTAATGGTGGGGACCTGGGTGCTTTCCCCGGCTAGCAGGATTGTTTGGCTCAGCAAATGTTCCACTGCTGTAAGCAGTTTATTTTGAATGATGCACCAGATGGGACTTCTACTGCTTTCCTGGAGAGAGTATGTGTTAGTCTTAGAAATGAATACTTGAGCTAAAATTTGCCCAGATACTTTTTCAAGGCCATATATCTGGGCCATATATCAGTCTTTTTTTGTCTACATGTACTTGAGTTACATGGTTTTGCTTGTTCCCAAGGTACACTGAATATCTGAATGTGCTGGAATTTAATTCTGTTCTTATTTCACCTCGTTATGACGTTCACATTCCTTCAAATCCTCCTTTCAAAAGAATTTTGTTCAGCTGTCTTCAGCCCAAGATTCTTTCAACCATGCTGTTGGTAGGCAGGCACATTTCAGGCACTTACTTACCTGTGCATGAAGCTACCCTTGCTGCCCGAGGAAGAATCACCCTCTGAGGAAACCAAAGACTGCCAGGCACTCCTGCTTCTCACCTTTCATGAATTTACAGCAATGGTACCTGCTGTAGACCGTACCTCGGATCTCCTTCCTACTTGAGCACCCTGGAAGAGTAGTGGATGCTAAGAGGTGGTATAGGTTCAAAAGTAAATTGGTTCCTGTCATAGAATAAAAAACCACCTACGTCTGCTAGATACAGTGTCTGGTGAACAACTGCTGGCCTAGGGAGTCCTGAGACAAATGATACTTTGATAGTGTAAATGCAAGAAAAAGCCCTTTTATGGACTTTTGGGGTGTTATAAAAAGTTTTCATTTTTTGTTGTTCTTCAAACATTAATTTTAATTTTTCCACTAATTAATATCTTTTGCTAATAAATTGTTTTGTAAGAACAGATGTTGTACTGCGGCTAATTCCTTGCTTATGCGGTCCCTGTCTTCACCAGTTCTTTGATGAGCTGCAGTTAATGCACTATTTTGCTATTTACTAACAAAAATGTAAAATGTAAGTTATTTTGAAATAATTCCACTCTGCTTTTGAGGGAGAGAGGCCTCACAGCACATGTTTTGTTATGTCTTTGATCAGATCAGATTTTGCTGTGCCTCATTGCTTTATGACATATTTTCCCTTGCTCTTCTTTGTCCGCCACTGCTATCTTGCAGTGTTTTACAGTTAATCCTAGCTACTCTTTAGCTCTCTCCAGGCACTTCTTTGTTCCAGTTGCTCATACTCTTACTACTTTCAGTAACTAGCCCATAGGCTTCTTTACCATGTCTGCTCAGTCAGTTGATTTTTTTTTTTTTTAGCATTAGCAAATTCTGTGTCCTTACTGAACAGTTTTCTAGATCATTGGTATATTAGGCAGACAAAATTAGTTCAACTGGTTACCCTTGTGACACATCATCTTTCACTGCAATCCAGATAAAAGCCTTGCTTATGGTAATAAATACTTTAAATATTTCCTACATAAAATATCATTGTTGATTCTTTTTTCTGTCATCGCATTGTTTTGCACATAGTGCAGATTTGGTAAATTTAGGATTTTTCATTCAGTTCTGAATTAAAAGATCCTACTAAACTAACTTGAATTTTTCCATTAAAAGTAGCAAGATGTGCCCTTAAGGTAATGACAAGCTTTGCTTTCATTTCTACACATTTGTCTAATGATTTGAAGCCAGAGTGTATCTAGCTTTCAAGTTTTTCTGTTTCTTTTTTAAATTTGATGTACCAAGAGAGGATTACTGTATCTATATTCATATAACTCAAAAATTTGTCTATCCTTTTTTGTCATCGATCTGCCCCAGAATTCCTCTGGGTGCTGAGCTTGGTGGTTTCACACTGGTGGCAGTGGTGGGTGTTATGGTGAATTGTCAGCATCTGGAGTCCTTCACTGTAAGGAATATGATGTTCATGTTGATGGTTTCTTCTTCCTCGCTCTAGGATAAACTTGAGGTCATTTTTATATGTCTGCCAACACCCTTTTACACCTTTGCTCTGTCCTCATTCGTCTGCAGTTCCATATTATACCCAAATTTACTATATATGGTGTCTTTTACATATGTTAGATACTATTTCTTTGTTTTCTTTTTTACCCATAAAACCAGTTCTGTCCACCTCCAGGTCTGCATTTCTTTAACTGAACATGGGTGAGTTATAGCCAAGGGGTCTCCAGTGCCAGCCTGTGCCCCTTCCTTCAGCATCCTGTGCTTGTGGCCCTCTTCACTGCATCCTGTCTTCACTGCTCAAGGGCTCTGCTGTCATACCAGGCCTGTCTTTCTCTGCACTGCATCATCATGTTATCCGTAGACACTATTCTGCATAGAATAACCGCTTGTTACTGCTATCTATGTAAAACTGTGGTTGTACTATACGAAGACAAACAAAACAAATTAACGGTAGACACCTGATACACTTCCTGATATTCCAACTTCTTCTCCTCTGTTGATGCTCTTCTTAGCCGCTGGTTCAGCTGAGTCAAAAGACTTCCAAGTCATGAGAGAACGAAGCATGGGCATAGATATATGTGGCTGACTGATAGTCAAATATGTACAACGTTGACAAGACAAAGGGGGAAAGATTTTATTTTTTTTTTTTTCCTCCCAGAAAGGCTATGGAAATATGAAGAAATGCACAGACAATGGATTGTGCAGGCCTTCCACAGAGAAACTGAGAGCACAGTGAACAAATTCCTTTCCTTTGACCTTAGGGATTTTACGGTAAATGGAAGATCTGGGGTTTTTTGAAAAGCAATGAGAATGAAATGAGAAAAACTGGAAATTTGCATGCAGTGATTTGCAGAATTCTTTAAAATAATATTTTTCACCTCTTTGAAAGATATTTAATGTAATTTATTTTTATTTAATTGTCCTGTGATTCTGCTGGGGAAAAAAAAAACCAAAACAAACAACTCCTAATCCTGTTGCATATGTGTTTTCTTCTTATAGACGTAGTTCAATACAGTTTATGTGGGGAATGCCCAGGATGTTTTGTGTGGTAATTGACAACTACTGAAGTAGGACTTAAAAGCTTTAAACAATGTAAATCAAGTAATAATAAATGTTATTATCACTTATATTCTTTTCTTATAATCTCTATAGTGTTATCATAGGTATATAAAGCCTTAAATAATAGCAGAAAGCTTTATGGCTTATAAGAACTTGTTAAATATAAAGACCATTATTAATATGTGGTGGTAAGGCTTTTTGATGAGACGCATGAAGTATTCTGGAGAAACACATTGTACTACCACTTCATTGATCTAAGGTGGCAGATGGAAGTCTTGTCATCTGCAGTACCACCTCATTTCCAAATGAATGCATTAATAGAGCCGGAGTATAGCAATTTTTAATGTAAATAATGTTTTGCCTTTCTGAAAGGGCCCATGTACAATTTTCAGGCCATCAGCCTTCTGCCCTGGCTTCTTTAGCACGGTAATTCTGCAATAGCATTGGAGACCCAGTTTGAGATTGACAATTAACTTCTCACTTGTGCTGTAAAGCTTCCTTTTATATTTCTGTAAAACTGAACAAATGACTGCTACTAATGTTTTGCTCATCAACTAGTAAGTGGAGGCCATTTACGGCAGAAATGTAGGGTTTAGCTCCAGCTGCTGTTCTAATGTTGCAGAAAGCTTTTGCTGCAGTTCATTAAATTCAACTTCAGGCAGTCACAAAACTGCCAGCTAATTATTTTTTTCTTTCCTCAGCTGAGTGAAACCTGTTGTCACCAATTTCCACTCATAAAATGGTGCTACAGAACTCTTCATTCTTGAAGACTGAAGAAACAGAGCAGTGAGGAGGATACTGACATAATCCTTCAAATAACAGGTAACACTGAGCCAGTGAAACTTTATTTCCTACCAGTTTGTCAGACTATCTTGGGAGTCAAGCTTTGTGTGGGACATTGGTTCTTTGCTAGTAGGTCACAAGGCCAGTTATTAATAACTGGTAGTTTATGTTTTGGGCACTAATAACCAGATGAATGCCTAACAGAGCCTGTTTGAAGAGAGTGATATCAGCAAGAACTGGACTTTGCAGAAGAAGCCAGTGAGGGAAAAAGCGAGGGCCTGCATGGCCTGCTAAGACACCTGGAGATGCGGGTTACGTGGTACAGCCCTCTGGTTGAAAAGGAGCGGACCTGTGGCTGAGAAGTATGCTTTTTCAGTACTGAGTATGTGGGGTGTTTTAGTCTCTAATGATGGTTCAAATCAAATTAAGTGATGAAAATGTACTTCATTTTGTGGAATATAAAAACTAAAAATGAGGTCCAAAGCTGCAATACGCACGTATGGAGATTTCCCTCCTGACCTTAAGTACAGAATACTGACCTGAACTCAGCTCTGTGTTACCACATGTATGATGCTACATATCTCTGATAAATTGTTTTAAATGTACCTGGAGATCATCTGTACTACCCATGATTTTACATTGTTGGTATAGCTTGTAGCCGAAGTAACTAAAACCAGAACTTCTGTGTGTCTTTAGAGTAACATTCAGAAATAGGAAATGTGAATACGTAACTTCCTCCCATGGAGCGGCTCACGGGAACAGGGGTTTTGGTTGACTTCTGTGGTGATTTATTCTTCAGGGACTTCACAAATAGAGAACATTTCCAAGCTAGTCCACCAAGATTTCAACGCAGAATTCTTTGAAAAATAATAGATACTGAGCATTTGAGCTTCTGTTAATTGTTGTTTATTGTCATATCACAGTCAGGTTTCCAAAGAGGGAGTTCTCCATTCTGCTACAATTGTACACACAGAGGAGATAGCCCTTACTATGATTTTACAATGAAAATTAACACAAAATGAGTATAACAAGGGAATAGTAGAGAAAAGTATAAAGTAACAGCAATAGAATGGTGTGATTGAACCTGAAATAGAATTAGGTATCTTCAAGGTTTCCAAATACACAGCTGCAGCTTTGGTTGCATGAAGAGAGGAAACAAATTATTTCAACCTCAAAATTCACATTTTAAGTATGCATATTTTTGCTTTTGATAGCATGCCTTCAAGTACCTGTAAGTTGTCAACTGGTAACTATTGTTGTCTAACCATGATCTTAAGAGTGAGAAGACACATCAAAAGAGAATTAAGGCTATGACAGCAATCAGTGCGAATCAGAAAAGTTCCAGGTAAGGATGAAATCTGGCATTTGCTTCAAGCACCAAGACACAATGAGGGCATCGGAAGAAAGTTGTTAAGGGAATCAGGTTTAGAGTATGAAAGCAAGACACAATATGTCACACTTCCTTTGTTCTTCTGTGACAGTTTTCATATTTTGTCTGTGATACAAGTTGTGTAAATAAGTTTGGGTTCAGTATGGGAGAAGTTTTTGTAGGACTTCATTAGGCAGTGCATTAAAAATAATCTGACAGCCAACAAACTGTGAATGTGCATTCACAGAACTGTTAACTAAATTCTGGTGATGGGCTCAAATTATATTGCTATTTCCATATATGCATCTCAATGAGAAGCACTGGAAAGAATTAAAAAGCTGAGATTTAAGTCACAGTTTCACATGTATAGGTAAGAAAGGGTTAATGTTTTTATAATTGTTAAGGGAAGGAAAAAAAATTAGACTTGCTTTCAAACCCAACACTGAATTTGTGATGAAACATTTTTTTTATTTGTAAGCTAAGCAAAACTGATCTGATATTTATTGAGAAACAAACAAGTAATCTGCCATTTTAAAGAAATATAATGACACTATGAAGGGTATTTTTGAAAATAAACAAAACCTCATTCATTTTATAATTTTAATTTCAGAATATAATTCTGATAAACTTCAGGACTAGGTTCTGAATACAACCCACAAAATATTAAAACATATGTGGGAGCCACCAACCCCTCATCTAAAAACAGACAAGTACCAAATCTTATTTTTTCTAAAAAGACAAAGGATTTGCAAATACATAAACACATAGTACTAATTACATATGTTCAACCTGGAACTGTTTGAAATGTGATTTCTTTGAATATGGGAAACAACAACAGCTATGATCATGATCACCTTCTTTTCAGCAGAGCCATTACCTAACCAGACGGGGACAAGCAGGATTAGGTAGCATCCAACAGTATCAGCTTGTCAAGGCAGGTCAGAATATTAATACTAGAAATGGCTTATACATCAGGCTGGAAGGGTCAACTTAAAGCACTGCCACACGTGAGTACGAGCAGACTGGTGTTAACAATCTGCCACTCTGAGACTACTGTTCTCTCACGAGGCTCAATCCTCTCCCGGTGCAAAGTTACCTGACTGCAAACAGAAAGAGCAACGGTGTCTGTCAAATGTCACTGAAGGTGCACCTCACAGTAAGCCTTGCAACTTTTCAGATCAAGCAGGACTTAGTGAAGATGCCAGTTTTCAAAAGGATGTAAGAGATGCTTCACCAGCATGTCACTACAGGACAACCCCCTCCATGGCCAGGGGCACTGCCCAAACGAAGGTAAGCTAAATGAATCATCTGCTCCCTCTGCTGAAAAATAAACAGGCAAGCAGATACTAAGATCCTCCCACCTCCAGATCTCCACCCCTCTGAAAAAGTGCAAATTGTTTATTCATCTTCCTGGTTATTAGCTGCTTTTGGATGGACATTCAGATATACTGTGTCTAAGAAAACAACCAGAAGATTCAGAAATAACCTTTTCTGTAGCCAAATTGTTCTTAGTGATGGCAGGCAGATCCTGAATGGCTGCTCAAGCTTACTACTGTTTCAGCATGATAATTTTCTACACCTAATACTGTAGATCTTCACATTACTAGAAGGCTATAATATTTACAAGGCTTATCTAAGCCTCTTGATTTACCTCTCCATTTATCTTTCATTATACTTGTATTGAAAAATCATGTTCTCCTAATATTTTTTTAAATAAATACATTTCCCAATCTGTAAGCCATTACTCAGGAAGTCTCACAACCAATTGCCAAAGTCCAACCATAAATTTTCTTTACTGAATGCTAAGACCATATGTTCTTTATTAGCATACCATAGGCAATTCTCTTCTGCAGAGTATAAATGAGAATTTTAATTTTCTCCTCTCAAGTATCTTTTTTAACTGCTTGTTGAATTTTGCCTGTACTGAATTAAAAAACTTTAAATGATCTAAAAAATTCCTCTATTAAATTGCAGGTGGGAAGACAAGTCCAATGCTTCTGTTATTTTACTGTGGATTCCAGCAGGAGAAAATGTAGGTAGGAAGTACTTGTGAAAATCCTGAAATGCCTCTAAAATCAGAGTTGTGTGCACTCAATATTGAGTTTAAACCTTTTAAGGATTAGCCTGGAAGGGTTACTGGGGAGGTAATAACTACTGACATTGGACAAAACCCCATGAACTGATGTATAAATATACGCTGCAGAAATGGACATGAAAAAATTGAGAGCATAGAGGTAGAATACGAACAGTTATGAAAAAACTGTGGAGTCACTTCTTTTCTTAGGTAATCAACAACAAATTCTTGATTGTAGAAGAAATTAGACTGAATTTGCTAATTTTTATTCAACAACTGGGATGTAAATGACAATTCTATTGATTGCATTGGGCATGTTTGTTTATTTTGAGGAGGGGGATTTTGCTCCCTGTTCCTTCTCATTAGGGACAAGGACAGACTCAGCTTAACTGAAGTGAACAGATGTCTTTTAGTGAGATCTTGATCCACCCCTTATTCTCCACAAATGGGTTGATTCTTCTGACCTAAAAATGGCAATTAAGGAAGAAAATCTAAAATACCATTGATTTATTGCATTTATTGGATATTTATTGATTAATTAAATATGCATTGTAAACTTCTATGTCAACAAGGACTGTAGCAACGAACTTTGATAGCTATCATAACTATCAGAAAGTATTTTTATTTCTTTTTAAAGAGAAATATTAATTTTTAACAAGAATAAGTTTGCTAATTTCTTTCAAAAAAGAGACTATTTAAAAGGTGGTCATATTTTAGGGATCTGGCTTTTATTGTTACTCTATCGCAGCATAGTATACTACATCTATTAAAAAAACACATTAAATGATTTTGTGTTTATATTTATTGTCAGCAATACATCAGTTATGTAAAAATAACCCAGATGAAAATGTAAGACTTGTTACATTTTCACATCATCTGTAGTAACTGAATAAAGCTTAGTGACAATATACACAAATTTGCAGTAGTTGTACATAAACATTTTGTGCATTAAAAAAGAAATATACATAATTTAAAAAATAAAAATGCATTACACAATTTACAAATTAACATTAACAAAAAAAAAGGTAAACATTCCTCAGACAGCTGCCTCCTTGTTCTACAAAATAAATATTCAAGTAAATTAAGTTAGGCAAAATAAACTCTTAACTTTGGGTAAGCACAATTTACATAAAGGTAAAAAGACAGATTTCCATTTCATTCAAGGTATATTTTACAGTGATTTATACATGGAGTTTTTAAATTGGTCTCTTCAGATTGTAGTATTGGAAAACAAGCTTTATTACATTTTGGCAGGAGGAAGGGAGTTTCAAAATTGATGCTTTATACCAAATATAAACAAACTTGTGCAGTTGCATCAAAGCTTCAAAAAGGAACTGCTCCAGGACTCAAAGCAGACACAGTAATCTAGAAACTACAGATTTTAAAAGGAAAATACAAACCACCACATCAACAGGAAAATGTCTACTTTGCTATCTTCTGAATGGTTTATTTGATCACTGGAAACTTTACTTTCACAAACTAACAACCTACAGTAGTGGCTGCTTTAGGCACTGGATTTGTAGAAGCACTCTGATTTTTAAAGCAAATTGCTTTTCATTATATACTGATAATTCACCCATTATTTATTTCTGTTTCAGTGCTAAAGGGTTTAATCACCTTTGCAACTTTTAGCTTTACATAAAATTTCAGCCCTCCTTATAGCCTAATATTTTTTTCCGTGATAATGAGGGAAGCCATTCTGGCTTCAAATTTCCATGCACTTTGTTCATAAAAAAAAAAAAAAATAAAAATGCACTCTAGATTTTAAATGCAGCACTAGTATGATGCAGATGTGCACCAGTAAAATTCACTGACCAGATATAAAACGTAACACATGCTAAAATCCTTGCATGGATTGCAAAGGCCAAACATACTTAAAAACCCCTCCTATCTTTTTCTTTCTTTGTCCATTTTATATAGTGAGAAAAAGGAGATGGCATACCTTTAACTTCAAGTTATTAAATTCTTAGATTTAGGACATAAAAATCTTCAAGGCAAGAACTAGGCAACAGCTCCTGCTAAGATCAGCCAGTAGGATAAATCAAGATGACTCATTGCCAATGAAAGAATCCCTGTTCCCTTAATTCCTATTGGTCCAATGCTATTTGACAACACAGAATCAGACTTTTAAAAGTACAGAAATTGTGATTAAGCTTTATGTCTCCACATGATAGTTATAATTCTTTAAAACTTTATAACTTTTCCACGTTATTTTTTGTATGTCTGACAAAATAGGAATCAACTAGGTTTTTCTTGTTTTCTACTCAAGAATGCTGAAGTAATTAAAATCACCAACATTTGTTTTCTTCCTATGGATCTTTACAAAGCGATGTAAGACTGAAGCCCCCGGTCCTGCAACACATATATGAATGAACCACTGCTGTGGCAGGGGGCCATGGCACTTCACCAGCTGCGGCCGGATCAAGGTATAAAATGAGAAATTAAACCTGTCCAAAAGATTGTTACTATTGTTCCTCTCTGCTCATCATTCCCACTTAGAGAATACTTATGCAGTGGGAAGAAGATCACTTTTTTGATCCAGTAACACCGCACTGGTAATATAGGTTAGCTAAGTTAAAGTAGGACCATAATCTCTCTTGAACATTCACAAAATGCACATTGGTTCCAAGAATTATTCTACATGGAACAAAAGTATGTATTTTTAAGGACTGATGTTACCCATTGATGTCCACAAGAGTCTTGTCATTGATTTCAGTGGATCTGGGCCAACGTTTGCAAAGCTACAGTTTTATTCAGCGTGCAAAAACTGGTGCTTCTCGAGTAAATAGTGTGATGAGTAGGCAGAAATGGTTTAGGTTATAAAAAAGACCTGAGAACCTAATATTGAACTTTATATAACAATTATTTTTGAGAGGTTGCCTGATAAAGTTTTGTATTGCTTAGTAGTGGCACAGTCACTTATATGTCCAGGCTACACATAGAAGCCATTTGATGAGAATAACCCTTCTCAGGTCATGAAGCACATCTGTAACAGGCATGTAGACACAGTGGCAAGTCAATGAGCTTCATGTTGGAAGCGTAACACTGAAAGCCATAAGCATGGAAAAGGTTAACAGTGAGTTTTTATACTGCCAGAGCTTTTAAAAAAGTCATGAGTATTAAAATGGCAGAACTATTGATCTTATTGTTTACTTGCCAGTACACTCAAGAGTTTAACTGAATAATTAAAAGAGTTTATCCAATTATCCTAATTAGAAGAGACAAAAGGGCTCCGAGTATTGCACTGACAGCAACAGTGAAAATGCTATCACTAGCAGAAGGAAAAAAAAGCAAAACCATTTTATTTTAGTTGAACAAACAATCAGAATACCTTTTTAGACAGTAAGTATGTCACTCAAGATTACAGGGCAACCACTTTTCTTTTTCTTTTCTTTTTTTTCTAACAAAGTTAACAAATATAAAAAATCTAGTCATAAACAGCCTTCAAAGTACAATTAGAAACCAGCAGGACAATCTATACCAGTACAGGTAGAGGGGGCAAGAAACTAGACACTTGTATTACTGCCATGATATAGACTACAAATGGCCGCTGTGACGAGGAACGGTGTGTACAGTACACGTCGTTAGCCAATTCCATCCAGTCGCAGTCCAAACCGAACGCTACTCTCTTCAGGATTCAAGACCTGTCTACTTGACACTCCTTGCACAAGATACATCATCATCCTTTCTGAAAAGAGGCAGTTTCTATGGCAATACTAGTTAAGTGCATATCATGCTGCACTAATATAGTGCAAAAATTTGCCTTACATGTAGCAAAAAAGATGCAGGCAACAGTTTGAGTTATAGAAAGTAGAAACGTATTGTAACATTCACAATGGGTATTCTTTTTCCAGACAGTAACCGCTAGAAAATACTGAATCTGAGAATGCCTCCTTTCTGGACGTACATACGAGGCCTTTATACTTTGGAGTGATAACAGGACAGAATTTTGCAAGTGAGTCATTGCCCTCTGAAATGCAGGTTAACACAAGTTATTACCAACTGGCAAACTGTTGAACTTGCTCAGTGGGTTAATCCCAGTTAAAAGTTAATATTGTACTAAGCACTAAAATGCTCTTTAACAAGTATATAATCTGATAGAGTAATACATATGGTTCAACTGAGTATATATGTTATGCTTGAATATAAAGAGTCATAGACAGCTTGGTACAAATTCTTCATGCGTACTGATTATACTTGGTTAATGTTGCAGGGGCTTCCAACTGTTAATACTATGTCAGCTACAGTATTCTGGAGACAGAAGTGGTGCTTACACGTTGCAAGATTGAGGAAAGACCACAAATCTCCAACTGCAGTGTCTATTAACGTGA
This sequence comes from Nipponia nippon, assembly GCF_047370975.1. Taxonomy (NCBI): domain Eukaryota; kingdom Metazoa; phylum Chordata; class Aves; order Pelecaniformes; family Threskiornithidae; genus Nipponia; species Nipponia nippon. The sequence goes on along the minus strand of NW_028262290.1, from coordinate 137,274,155 downwards.
TTCTGCCAGATTTCTCAGTGCTGATGGTCTAAAGTAAAGCAATAATACCTTGAGTATCTGTAGGCATTATGAAATCCATCCTTTTTTATCTATGGTGCAGTTACAAAAAAGAAAAAGTCAAAACACTTAATCCACTCCATAGAAAATCCCTGTGGCTTTGAATACCTTCTGATTTCAATCCATTAATTTGGATTCCATTTGTCACCATAAGAAGTTATATTTTACATATCTGCATCTCCATCATAAGCCAAGGTTAAAGGTTTCAGTCGGTTGTTCTGCCTTCTCTGGGGCTTCTTTGGCTTTTTGCTGAAACAATAAGACAATTTGTAAATAGAACAAGAAACTAATAATGTAGCAAAGATGGATTTCAGTCTTAAATGAAAGATGAGTGTCTTGCTTTAAGATAATGCATTTGGTTGTTCATTTGTAAAAGCTATAAGCCTAAAACCTTCACTTGGATCAGTAATTATCTCTTTATCAACCCAAAGCAACATCTAATTCAAAGCTCAGTTGTTCAGAAACAGGCTGTTACGGCGCTGATGTGACTTGATGAAATCCTCGGCAGGTAATTCTGCAAGATCAGTCAGTTTTCAGAAGAACCCAGAGCCTTCAGTGCAATATTAGTTCATGTATCAAAGCTGCAATCAGGTTCTTTTAAATTATACGACTCAAATCTTAACCTCTCTTGACACATCAAGGGTTTCCACAAGTAAGTTCCATCTTTTGACTAGTTTTATCTCATTATACTTGCTGGAATGACTGCAGTTAATTCTAGATGTTATAATCAAACCAGTCATAAATACCAGGGTTGTTAGCCATAACCATTCCCTGTCTAGCCTTGAATTAGATTTTAATCCAGCAGTATTTCCAATCCATTTGATATAGTTTTAAAAAATTACCAAGCCAAAGGAAAATGCATGTTTATGCACGCTTTAGTATGTGTCTTCTTTTAGAGTGTAATATAAGCATTTTTTTACATCAGGCCTGTGCATCCTTAGTCTCATCCAAAACCTTATCTCAGCTATGTCACTTAGGCTGCCCAAATCTAAATCTTTGTTACCAAACCAGTTGTTACAGTGGCTTGCAGTGGCCACAGATTCCAGTTCGAAGACTCTGCAGTGGAGTTGTATGCTGATGGATTTTCTTTTCCTCAAAAAATAAAAGATTTTGTTCCTTACTTAGACAGAAGCGAGATTTTGTGGAAGGTTTACTAAAAACCAAACAAATCCAGAAGCACCCAAATGTCTACTAATGCAGTACAGCCAAGAGCCTGATGTGAATGACCACACTTCCCTCACCTTCAACCTGCACAGTCATTTGGATCAGAAATTCCAAACAGGACCTAGAAAACTTCAGGGAGACCAGTCTCAAAGGTGACTTTTCTTGCAAAAAATCTTTGCTTTCACATGCACTAAGATTTTTCAACAAAATATTATTTCATGTATGAAAAACACATGAGAAAGTTTTCAGACTTTTTTTGGTTGTGTATCTCCATATCCTGCCAAATATCAAATCTGACTTGTCTGATTACCAAATTTCCTTCTTGCTATTTCTCTCTGCATTTTGTGATACAGACACAATGAAGTTATCATGGACACAGTACATTCTTAACAGACATAAACTGAGCAAAAATAAACTATACACTAAGCTACCCCATATTTGTAAGAAGTTGTTCTAACCGCAGGAGATCATGCGTTTATCCATCATCTAGACTACAACCAGAGTCCACTAACTTGAGCTTTGACAAAATGACATGGAAAATTTAACATGGCAGTTCACAGAAGTGCCTGCAGTTTCTACAGCAGCATATGTAAACGCTTGCATTACAGTCTGTGTGGGACTGCTTGTTTGTAAATAATTAAAGAACTCACCAGGCTAGATAGATCATAGAAACAATAAAGATGAGTAAAACAAATGCACCAGCAGCTACACCATAAACCCAGGTCTTCAGCCTCCCATCTAAAAGGAATGAATGTTAGTCAGTAGTGTTTGAGTTAGTCTTGTTGAATTATTAGTTCTGATATAGTATAGAAATACTTTCATAATCCAAAATAAATGTCTTCGCTAGCAATTACAGCTTAATAAGAGTAAATACTATTAAACAACTGAGCAATAGCTTCTTTGTGCGCTTGTGTTTTGCTTTTCAGCTGAAGTCTGGATAATCTGAATTGAGCCGAGATCTGGGGCAGAGACAGCAAGTGAAACCCCCAGAAACCCAGCCCCTGGACCCACTGGTAGCAGACAATCCTTCAGCATGATCACAGGGCAGCAGGTCAGCCTGGGACTGTGTTAGCATCACTTTCCATTTTAGCTCCGGTAATCAATCTGCCTGTTATTTTAATTCTTGTTGCTATTTAATCCCATGTTTTTAAATACCTTTAGCATGTGTTACCTCATCCATACCTTAACTGCACGTACACACCTTTCACTACTGCATAAAGTAATAATTTTTCAATTTCTTCCCCTACCAAATGCAAGCTTTGTTGTTATAAAACAACTTCCCCTCACAGAACAAGCAAAAATACACCGAAAAAGACAACTCATGCTCATAAATAGAACAACTGTCTGTTGTTAATAAGGACTGTACCTATGCATAGCCTGTGCAGTCTATATTTTGGACATGATATCCCTACAGGCTGAGGTATACATCCCACTCTCCTGCTTGCCTTGATCCTAGAGGTACTCACTTACTCCAGGAGAATGAGGGAAGAAAGGGTGTGCCTTTCTCTGTGGGGTTTTCCTCTGAACCTCAAACAAGTATTTCACAGCCTGAGGTCAGTACATGTTGTTTGACTTGCTACTTTTATCTGACTAATTTTGCAAATCTCTAAATGGCTTTTTGAAAACATTCTTTTACAGGAGGTGAGCTAGCCTTGTTGCACCTCCTTGACAATGAAAATTTCATTAAAAAAGCTGAATTATTTCATTTACAGGGGGCAAAATTTTTATTTCACGAAGTCGTGTACATTTTCAATGCAAGCAAACACAGCTAAAATTTTTCTGACCAAATACTTATTGCTTCCTGATACCTCTGTAGAACAAAAAGGCATTATCAATGCAGCTGATGTTTCTACAATGTAATGATAACAATAATTAGTCAGACTGACTTTGCTCAGATTCACAGTAGTGCTCTCTGTTGCTGGGCAGCTAAGTTTAGGCTTTCTGTTCTCTAGCAATGCAAAGTCTTGCAGTCACGTGGACAACTTGTTCCAGACTAATAAATATAAAAACATTTTAGCTTCATTACATTAATCAACCTCATGAAATATTATAACTGATAATAACTGATATAACTGAAATAACTGATCCATTAAAGATGAACTGAACAGTAGATTTGACCTGACATATCCAATGAGATGATAATACGAATGAAAGGAATTCAGACTTCAGTGCTGCTAAATAGGTTAGTTTCTTTACTCCTTGGATTTTTTGCATTGGTAAATATAAGGGGTTTGGGGTTGTTTTGGGTTTGCTTGTTTTAAAATAGTATTACCTCCTTGAAAAAAAGACTGGCATTACCTTGTGTATGGATTATTTATTTTTGTCAAAGCAGGGAACTCTGTTAATGAGGTCATTCCTATTACACAACTACAGACATCGAACTCAGGCTTTCTGAATACCCCTGGACAGACTATTTCTAAGTATACAAGGGAACTGGCATCTCAAACTCATCTGTTTTGGGTAATACATCAGCACAGACACCTAAAGATGATAGTTTTAATACCTTCCTTTCTGGAACTGCAATATAATTAGTTGAAAACAGTGAAAGAACTATTTTAAATCTAGACTTAGAAACTGTGAGGAAAGGAATAATCATGCTAAAGTAAATCAAAACCTTTCCAATAGATACACAATAGATACGCAATCCTGGTATTAAAACAAGCAAGCATAAGTCTCATCTGAAGTGCAAAATGTTCGCTTTCTTCTTCATTTGCTCATACCTTCACTGGATAAAGTATTAGTTCTATCGAATACCATTGTTTTTAGCTGAGCTATGCTTCCTTCCTAACTTGAATCACTGGAAAACTGGTAAGTTTTCCTGAAATCTCTCAACTGTTCCTTGCTCCAAAAACCACGTCTGAGCTCACATGAGCATCCATGCTCCTAAACAGTTGAAGGCGACTGTCTGACATTTGCTTATTGTCGGCACTCTGGCTCCTACAACCAACCCTATGGCATTTTCAGGTAGAGTTAGCTAGAATGAGTAAAAGATAACATATTTGGTAAGATGCTTTTTTTTTTTTTAAAGGAGGACCAGAAAAGCTTAAATTTCTTTTTTTTTTTATTGTGGATTAAAGTATTAACTAATTGGAGTAAAGACCATTTTATTGCAGGTACCAAATATAGTATCACAGTACAAATAACAGTAAATACTAGCAGGACTAATGGGATCTAACATAAGTATTTCTAACCTGAACATGATTTAATCTGTTTATTAGAAGTATTTCTGTAGTTCTCAATTTGCAGCATTTTACAGATTATGCATGTAAAGATATTGCTTCCAATTCTCAGATTAAAAACATTCTTAAAATCTTTAGAAAGAAATGAATGCCCTAAGACAAAAGTGTGTTAGAATATTTAGCTCTATGTGATTTAAAAGACACTTAAGAAGATAACCAATTGCTCTCTTCATATAATTAACATTTTGGACAAGCATCATATCTCTTTATGTGAAAGTATTCTGTTAATTAAAGTTTTACTTATCTCAATGCTTAAGGGTACAAGGAAATATTTACTGAAATCTGATTACATGATGGACTTTATAAAGTATTTTTGATGGGATAACTGTCTTGTCTTATAATGTATTTCTTGCCACTCTTGCATGTAAAGCCTTGCTCAGCTCTAAAGAACATGGTCCATCATAAAAGCAAATATTGCCTATAGAGACTTAGAGCATGTCTATGCCAAATATCAGTAATATGGTCAGCTCTTGTCTAACATGAATTAGTTTAAATATGGATATGTCGGAAAAGCATTAGCATATATATACTGATTATTTTCCTACAACTTACACTACGGATGCAAATTTTAAGGAGCCCTTACCCTTTGCAGCCTTCAGTGCTACCTTTTCACTCCTCTGTCAATAGCATTATTGGTTGAGACAGCCTAACCTAATATCCTGGCTTGCACCTTTGCAGCCAACTCGCTTCTAAAGTCACATTTCAAATAGCTTCTGTGAATTTTAACAGGTAGAAGGGATTAAAAGGAAATCTTCTGCAACACAAGATTTCATTAAATATATTGATGGAGTAGCTGAGAAAGATAGGGCTTTGCTTATGTCTCTTCCTTTGTTTTCAGTCAGGGCAGATGCCTGTCTTCTTAAATGAACACTTAAGGTTTTTTCTTTTCTTCCTTGGCATCACAAAAATGTGAATGCCAGACCCTGCAGCAGTACTTAGCTTTAAGAACTGCTTATTGCATGACTTCACCTGGCCCAAAAGGCTGTAGAAACCAGGTCCTTCCTCGTCCTGACTGGTTACTGGAGGGCTGGGTAGGGTTCACAGCTCGACTGGTTTTCACATCTCCCTTTTTGTCCTCCATGGTGGGCATCACCACCACTGGGATGAGAGCGCACTGTTCGAGTGTGCCATCAGAGGACATAACTTCAGTGTATCCATCTTCACAACTGCACGTTCTAGTCTGTAGGGAACAAGTGTTTTACACTGTGTAGTAGAAAAACACAGTTTTCTGTGAGCCATAAAGCATAACAACATGGATGACTGGAAGAGAAGACTGCTTTGATGAGTGCTAGCCTGCAGAGTACGTCTTCGTATATTTTCATGCAGGTTCGTATCAAATCAACAGAGATTATTCAACATTTAATTGAAAGGTAGAAAATGGTCTGAGGTTGATTTTAACAAATTGATGATTAGCAAAATCTCTGAAAATACTTTTTGTTGGCATAATCTTTGTAATGCAGAGAGATGTGTGGGAAGCCCTCACGGGGGTGTTTTATGCTCCAATGCAGTAGCACATACCTCACTGCAGTAAGCGTGGGGTTGACTGCACGGTGGGTTACATGACCTGTCAGCATCTGGTTGGCGCATCACTAAACAGCCCCCTGTAGGACAGAAAATCATATTTTGACATGGTAATACCTCACCACTGATGAAATTACTGATGTCATTACTTGCTACAGTATGTCATGGATTACAATTTTATTGCTAACTTGAATTTAAGAGTCCTTCTCTTATTCCAAGGTGAAGGATAATTGGTATCAAGTATTTTCTTACAGGTAGAGTAAGGATACAGCACATGTATTTGCATTCATGTGCATTTTAGACAACTAATATTTGGCAAGTGAACCTTTTGTTTTTCCCTTTGTTCCTTTGGTAGATTTCTCAAAAAGCAATTTAAATGTATTGTTGTGCTTGAGGGAACAGATTTTGGTTCCTAGGGCCTTCCTTATGACTTACATATTAAAACTGTGGCCACAAAGAAAATAAAAGCATATTTTTGATTTATATCTGTGCCTGTTAAACTGAAAACAAACTACTCATCCAATTTATGAATGGATACCTGTTTTCTGCTGCTCCTCAGTAGTCACTTTTACACATGCTATAGCTTTGCCTCTTATGAATCCACACATATGTGTCTAGTCTAAGACAGACTTTTCAGAAGGAAAGAAGTATTATCAGTAAAGCATGTACTGAATGCTATGATACTGATGATGATATAGTGGGTTTCAGTCTTTTTCCTTTTTATACAGTCCTAGTTCTCATTTCTACAGCTTTATGTACAGTGCAATTATTGTTATGGACCAGTACACACAATCAGGCTTTCACTATCATTTCAGCCAGAATGACTTTAAAATACATTTAGAATCAGTTTGAATTTACCTGGGTTTCCTTCTAGCTTACAAAAGAGGGATATGCATCAGGTAGTTTAAAATTTATACTGCTACAGGATGACTTATCTTGTATCTCCCAAATTAATAACATTTTTATACTGGTGTGATATGATGATGAAATCCTGATACCTGAGGTTGGTCATGACCATAGCAGATGCAGTTAGATGTGGTTACGCAGATCCAAGTGTTAACGGGATGGCCGATGAAGAACAAAGAAAACCCTGCTGGTTGCCGTAAGTTTTCCCCACCCCCAGAAAGGAAAATTGTACATCCTAGCGTACAAAACACATGCCTGTGGGAATCTATGTAATAAAATATCAGTCATCCAAGGAAGCTGCAGAAGGAAAGAGTTGCCTCATCGCCCATGGGAAACAACACCTTCAAGTAAAAAAGAACTATTCAGCACAATAATATTATGCAAGTAAGTAAGTAAGTAAAGGCCTCAAAATACCAACAGGACTCATAATAAAAATTTGATAATGTCTGAATTAAAATACACTATGTTAGAGCCAAATGTGCAGCAATAAGGCAGCAAAGAAACACAGTAATAAAAGAGATATAAATTGATTCTAGATTAAAATAGGTAATCTCCATTTAAATCAATTGTGTATGTGCATCTATCAGTTTGAGCTCTTAAATACTGTAGTTTATACAAACCACTTTCAAAAAAACATTCAAATGTAAATTACAATCTGGTTCACAACCATATACTTCATGCAGAGAAGTTTTTGCAGAACATTATACTTAAGTTCTTTTTTTGAAAACTATCAGGAATATATAAAAAATATAGTTTTGCATTTCATGGAAACTGTTGATTACATTGTCTGGAATTTTCTACTAGTCTTCATTTCAAATCAGAAAGTTACCACAGCTTTAAAACCACGTACAAACAAACTTTGAAAAAACAGATACAATACAGGTCTGAGGTTAGTCTGCCTAGGAGGTCCCATCATGAAAAATCTGCCAATAATACATATTCATACCCTTGTCTTTCCTGGAATTTATCACATGGCTGTATTCAGTCACATCAGAACAAACTATTATTTTTATGTGACTGACTGTGATTTATGAATATATTCTGATTTTAACATCTCACAGCCATAATCACCAAGACGCTATTTATTTTGAAATCCTGTAGGACTTCTAATAGATAATACCATATATTAATCTCAATAAGATTTCCTACTTACAGCTTTACTTACCATACAAGCATTTTAGCTAGGCAGAAAGCAATCAAGGTGCATAAATAATGCCCTGTTGCATTCGTTGTGAACATGATGCATTTTAATATTCTTCCAGCACAAGGTGACACTTACAAAAGAGACTTTGGGCTATTGGGTATTATTTCAAAACCTTGTAAAACTAATACAGATATTTTATTTCTACTGTTACAACAGACAGTAGTGATGGATTCCATCATCAAGAAGTATTTTATTAGCAGTCCATGAATTACAGCTCCCCTCCTGTGACTGACCTGACAGTGGCTGGCATTGAGGATGTGCTTACAAACTCTGGGATTCTTTTACTATCACCTGGGCTGATATAAAAATTATTTAAACAACAAATGCATAATTCTCAGCTTAAACGAATCCCTAATTCTGATAAATAAATTCATATAAATAGATATATATGAAGATTTTCTTGAATTTGGAGACCTCAGTCATTCTTAATTCATGGTGTTTTGTGCTTTGGTTTGCACAAAAAGTAACTACATCCCGTAGCTGTCCACTGAAGTATCCTGCTATAGGTTTATGTCAGGGCTTGAAATACAAAACCCTAAATTTAGTAGTGTAAAGATGTCTATGGTAAAAAAAAATATACAACATAAAACATTCCAGGTCCAATACAGAAGATAATATTTATATTTACTTTTAGCATTACATGCTGCATAATTCTGGAAAAGAAATGACATCTTTAGTATGCAAAAACATGATTCAAGACAACAGCACGTTGATTCATATATCAGGAACAAGTGTTTTTAGCAGATTCTTTTAAAAAAGAGTATTTCCTTTTGCTGGGAAGAGACATTATCTACCTGTTTTCCAGGCTTTTGTGTGTATATAAAGAGAGTAGTTACCTGTTACGTTTAAACCATCTGACCTTTGGCACCACACAGTTCGAGAAGATCCCTTCCATGGGCTAGCCATCCACTTGTATTCATAGCACTGGCCATCTACACAGAGAACATTCACTTTTCAATTTGCTGACAAAGATTTTAGGCTACCACTGGTGGCAGCCACACTCATCAGTAGATCATACTCATTACATTTAACAGCTTTCATGGCTAAGTACACCCCTTCCTCCTTCACTCAGCAACTTAGAAGGGTGCACTGCACACATGGAAGCCCCAAAGTCTCTTGCACTTACTGGTTACATACAGAATAGACCAGATGTGTCCCAGACATTAACTATAATGGTTGTACACACTGCTCGTGGCGTAAGCCTAAATGTAGTTAATGGGCAAAAGAGATGTTTACAATAACCTCATAATGGTTGTGGCCCATCTGCTGTGCAAAACTCATTTAGGACTCAGGTTCCTTTCCTGATAACGCTGAGCTTCAGTCGATGGTCCAGTGCTTGGTGAAGTGGTCTGGGCTGCATCTGGCTTCACGTCTCAGCTCTGCTGTACACCTCTCATATGGCCTGGGATAAACCATGAAGTCCTTCTGCACCTTAGCTCCCTTATAAATACAAAATTCCTTTTTGCCTGATCTGTCTGGCTTCTGAATGGACAACAAATGTCTGTACAGGAAATTACTTTTCTTAGATATTTTTGTCCAGTACAAGCAGTATGCATGACTGAGACTTTTTAATGTCATTGTCATGTGATTAACACCAATTCCAAGGGCAGAGAGAAATCTAAATTTGGTTATGTATCAAAATGTAAAGATTTCTTTTTATTAATGTTATCAAGCAGATAAGGCAACTATTTTTTCCCAAATCATAAAAAGAAATTTCAGTGTTAAAAAAGGATCATCAGTTCTCCAAAGATTGTGTTTAAAGCGGTAAGATACGATAGCTGGCATTTGAAAGTTTTTCTCTTTACAGTTGATATCTGGAAAACAAAAATTTAAGTGCATTTCTACGTCTATCAAATCTGTATTTGCCTAAATTTGACACCATGAATAGAAAGAAAAAAACCACAATTGTTGTTCTGTACTTTTTTCTTACAGGAAGTGGCCTTATGTGTATTTTTGGTGCTTACCATTGCATGGTCTTGTTTCCAAAGCCTGTTCTGGACAGAGATGTTGATTCTCTAATTCCTGAATGATCACTGCCCGAGATCGAACTTGTATCCCTCCAAAGCCCAGATCCTCACCATTAACACAGGTTAGCTGACAAAGGCTCCATTCTGACCACTCTCTCAAGTAACAGTCCCCTGTCAAATAGCAATTTTGTAAGATTAACTATCATCATAGGTGAAAAGTTTTTCACACTGAATGTGTCTTAGAAAAAATTGTCCAAATCCAGTTTCTTAATTTTCCCTCATTATAGTTCCTTTTATTCCTCTTTTTAAATGTGACTTACACTTAAGAGAAGACAATATTTTGACACTTCTCTGAATATCTGTGCAGTAGAAAATAGTAATAAAAAGATTATACAAAAGCCTATTTGTTCTAAAGCAGGGTAGTTTCCTGCAGCATTCCTGTAAGATCACTCTTGTTTTGAATTTCGGCGTAACACTCCACCCAATGTCTGGATTTTTGTAAATTTTAGGGTATTGTGCACTGTATGCCTTACACTAAATTTACATATCCTGTTCACAATTTTTCTTTGATCTTAGAAAGAGAAAACATTGCCTAGTTTTAAAAAGATTAATTGTTGCTTATCCTCATGCAGAATTTCTCTAAACACACAGCAGAAGCAACTGCTGGAACATTCTTTGCAAGAAAGGGAAATGGGAAGGTGATTAAAAAGTCTGCTCTGGCTATTTCATGTTAGGATAATAGAGATTTGTAGAATTTTATAGCATAAAACTGAAAAATAAAATTATAATAATGACACTAATTAGCATGATTGGCTAAAGAACATTTAAGGAAGATCTGAGGCACAACACAAAGAGACCATTTTGCTAAAACTGCAGTAGAAAATGGGACTAGACTGTGCACAGACTCATAAATAAACCTCTTAGTTCTCATTATTTCAGTGAAAGAGCTATCAAAAATTCATGCTACCTTGCATTATACTGATGACAGATATAATCAGTACTGTGTTGACCAGATGCCTGATTAATGAAGGAATTTTATTTGCCAGCATTAGGAAAGCATGCAAAGAAATGAATAATTGAAGAACTGATGTATACATAATAGGAAAGCAAGTAGTGATTTTTGGAAACATTAGTTGGAGTGTATCATTAGCACATCCCCACAGGGCAGTTATTCTTGCTGGCTAAATGTGAGACTGTTGAAGAACAGGTTCCTGCTCAGCAAAATTTTAAAAGTGAGCAGTAAGCAGCTATATTTTTTTATAAATTTGACTAACAAGAAAACATAACTACAAGCTTTTTATTCTTCCAATTTTAATTTAATAAGTAAAAATACGTGAAAATAATTCATTTGGAATGCTGTGCACAAAGCAGTGATGGAAGCCTCTCAATTTTTTATTTTTTTCTATTTATTGAGGCAACTTTACCTTCAGTCCAATCTGAAATGAACTGGAAAAAAATTCTGAGAAAGAGGGGAGTTGCAAGAGAAGAAAAACAGTACTGGTATGGAATGATAGCTACATTGGAACTGAAGGAGTTAATCACTACTTCTGAAGATACATCACTAATGACTGCTGAAGAACAGCAATATAATTCAAATTCTACAAATGAGTGTTCGAAATGAACTGGAGGGGTTTTACTGGAAATTAAACAGCTGTTATAGGCTCTTAATCCTTCTCAGTATGAGGGTCATGGACCTGATCATTTATAACAGCTCCTTTGGATTCAGTCTACAAGGGCAATGATAGCGCATGGCACATCCAGCGAGTTAAAAAGCTAGAAACACTCACATTTTCTCAGAGATCAAAATATTAGTTTCATTTGGAATAGCCCCTTTAAACAAAAAAATAAGACTCCCTAGCTTAGCTTCCTTAGACACCTGTAAAAGGCATGAGGTTTTTAGCCACTGTTAAAAGTATTAATAAAGCTGTTAGGTGATCTAAGCACTTAAGGCAAATATTTAGCTGTAAACCAACACTCTTTCTTATAGAGTTAAACACAGGTTTTGTTTCAAAAGATTTTGTGAAAAGCTATATTCTTATTAGGTACAATCTGTGACTGAGACATGTCTTTTATAAAATTTAAAACCTGGTATTTTTTCTAATTGATTTTAGTGTCATGAAGCCACTAAAAGAAAGTAACTCTGTTGGTCATTTGATGGATGAATCCTATCAGTAAAGCATGTGAAAAAGATTTAATTGCCTGTGGCTAATGCTAAGCACTGATAACTGTAATGATACCCAACCAATCTTGAAATACATTTATTTGAACAGCTTTTTTTACCTGGACAAGGGACAGTGCAGGTTTCCTCAAGTATCATCTTCTTATTACCATCTATAATAGGCTCTATTTCTCCACAGAATTCCTCATCTACTACTTTGCCAACATCTTCAATGGATCCATCAAAAACCACACAGGAAATGTTCCTCACTCGTGTTCCCTCTCCGCATTGAGCATCCTGGGGAAGGAGAACATACATGGATGCTGGACAGAAGAAAGTGCCAAAAGACTAGATCCGAGCTACATGTCACTCTGTATCCTATTATTTTTTGCTTAACTACTTATTCATTCCAGTAGGGGAAAAAAAAAGTCATAGTTCTTTACCTCTGAAACAAACAAAGAAACAAAGAAACAAATTGTGCTGGCTGCTGCCACTGTTTCTTAAAGTATGGAGCTAATTATGCCTTTGAATTGCAACCATGGCAGTATCTCAAGTGGAGATCTCTTCTAGGATGCCAATCTATTTCCACAGGTATTCTTTTACAATAGAAGAATTTCAATTATTAGCAAAGATGCTGCTCAGGTACCAAAGTTTACATTTATACTTTGAATATCTGTAGGACATTGTTGTATCTGTTGACAAATATGAACTCTAAGAATAAACCTTTAGTTTTTGTATAAGTGAGAAAGCAAATTGTTTACAGTGTTATGAAACAGGTATCTGAGCATATCACAAATATGCCTAGATATACAAGCTCCATAACTTCAAAGTCCTGTATGGCTGTATGGCTTTTACCTCTACTTTGCATGTGGACCATTGACCGTATTGCCATCGATAACAAGGTTTTACTGGACAGGGTTTGAATTGCTCCATCTGAGAAGGACAAGGCCTCCCATCACCCTGAAATGGCTGATTTATGGTCCTTCTTCTGATCATTTTTCCTGCAAATAAGAAACAGCAATATAACTAACAACAAAGTGGTTAGACTGATTTATTCCTCAAGATAGTTGTATTTTGGTGAAAAGCATTGTGTTTGAATAAAGTAATTTTTTCTACATTTGACAAATTGGATTGTAAAGCAGATCTGTTGGCTCTTGTCTGTTATATGGATTTATATTTTCCAAGTCAGACACTTTATATTCTGTCATTTGTTTGTACTGCAAGAAGTGCAGGAGGATGTGTGATTAGGATTTCAGATTGCTCCTTAACAGCAAACAAAAGTAGTAATTTCCTGGTTCAGAAGCCGGGGGAAAAATACTCTTTCTGAACGTGACAATATGTTTGTGGCACTTCAGTGGAGATTCCGTTCCTCATCTGGAGTTTGCTGCTAGAAGAAACCAACGTGTTCTGTTCTTCCCCGAGTTAATACAGAATCATGCGTCCCATGATTGTCTGATTCCAGCAACCAGGAACAGCCTGCAACTTTCCCTCACTGTCTGTCTGGTTAACATGATGTGCAGATTTTGCAGGAGATGAAGGATTCTTCACTCAGGCCCAAAGAAAAAATACAATAGGCTTATCCAACATTAATCTTCTCTTCAACCATGAGTAGCATGCTACCCAATATCATTGAGATACAGGTTCTATTTCAAATATTTATAAAAACAGAAAGAGGAAGACATTTTTATCCTTTTGGCAACTCTTGCTTCTTTCACATTGCAGTGGACATTAGGCCATTATGCTTCATTACAGAGAGGTCATGTAATATAACCAAAAAATTTTTTGTGTACCAGTAGTGGTAAAGGGGCTGTTCTAGAGTTGGCACCTCACAAAGGTTTCCACAAAACGAACACAGCTGCGGTATTTTAATCTATATATAGATAAATATATGAACCAAGTCTGAAATAAGATGTATATATTTAGACTTGTGTACTGAGGCTTATAATAAACTAAGGCATTACATAGATTTACCTACATAACACCTGGTGTTAGCCGGCCAAAACAATTCATCTTTAATTGCACATTTCAATCTGATGCATTTGGAATTGAACACTTTAATGATCATGACACAAATCTTCTGCTGAGAGCAAGCTACACAAGCCACGATGCAGCAGCAGAACTATATCAATCTCCCAAACAGCTGTGTTCACTGCAGCTAGCTAGAAGGATGTTTGCCAAGTGGAGCCTCGTCATTCTTGGATTCACAGCTGCTCCAACTGAGATGTCACAGGAGAAAAAAGATTTTCTTGAAAGGTACTGGAGGAAAAAACCCAAAGAACAGCAACGAGCAGAATTCTTACATACAGAAGTCTTCCTCAACTTTATGGGTATTTGGATGGGTGCACAAAAGCAGTTCAGCTTTGTGGTCACTGGGTTTATTAGATGGTTATTACTTATTGAAAAACAGCAGTTACTTCCAACTTCCTGCCTAATAGGAAAATTACAGCTTCAAGGCTTACAGGTGAGGTTGCCATCATCTGTTAAAAACACTGAAAATTTGAAAGCTGTTTTACATTACTATTTAAAATAAATTTTCTCACTTCTACAAATAAATTCTATATTTGGAAAGCACAGGGATTTCAGATAGTGACCCACCTTCACATTTTGAAAAAGCATAGCAACAGTAATTCTCATTCAGAAAAATATCAGGTCAATTGTTCAAGTCTTGTATATAAGAAGCTTGTAAAGAAAAATCTGGCAACATATTTAAGCCTTCAATAGAGTTGCTAGTTCAATTCTCACTCTATAAGGATTATTTTGAATATAGAAATGTAGATTATTTGAATGCAGAAGTCATGCTTTGAGAGAAGCTCAAAGAACTGAAACATTACATTATTAAATACTGCAGTATCAAATTATTAACTATTATCATTAAAAAATCCATAGGTCTTTCTGTTGGGATCCTAAGATGGCAGAGCTTTCAGATGTTTTTGCCTAGACCTTTTCCTTGTGGTGCACTCCCCAAGGAACACAAAAAGATTCAATATCCTTTTACTCGGAGCCCAGCAGTTGAAATTGGATTCCATACACTGCTAGCCATCCAATATCTGTAGTGACATATTCCAGACATGATTAGAGAAGGAAGAGGCTTCATAGATGGGCTTCTGCCCTTCTCTTTCATTAGTCTGTATACCTTAGTTGCCTGGCACAATGGTGGTTTCAGGTCCTTATTCAGAGACATATCAGTGCAAATAAGTAACAAGAGTTCCTCCATAACTAGAATGTGCCTTTGATATCCATTCTCTGACAAAGATTTGATTTAAAAAACTTAGATAGTGGTTAGCAACATTTTGGAAAAAACAAATTTCTGTGATCACAGTGAAAGTAACTTGTCCCCCCACCCTTGTTCTGTGTTTAAAAAAATGGAATTCTGCAGTGAGTAAATTTGTTGGTTTTAATCATTGTGCTCTTCTACAAGTTTAGTTGTTCTAAACTCACCACTAATGAAACTTAAGAGGAAATCCCTCCATCTTCTTCCTCCCCCCCCGGCTGAAAAATGAATATTCACATCAGTGCTTATTTTTGTCTCAATATATCATTCATCATATCTCACTTTGTTCCCAGAGTCGGAAACTATTCTAGGCCAAATTCTCCTTATCTTCAGTGAGTACAGTCTCACTGAAGCATATTATTTTCATGAATAAAGCTGCTTTAGATCCCCATCACTCTCTCTAGCTAGCTACATTTTCTAGTTCTGTAAAAAGAGATATTATTGGTTTTATTAAAGAAAAAAGCAGCTCAGTCTTTAAAACATGCCAAAGGTACATACTGACCTGTAAGGCCACATGTTTGAGAGCACTCAGACCAAGGGGACCAGTCAGAGAGCTGACAGTTCACAGGACATTCCACCACACAGGACGTATTCATTTGCCATGTCTTCTCCAAACCAAGCTAAAAGAAAATATTCCATGGTCAGCCCATAACACCCAGTCTGTGTCATCGGTGCAGGGTATGCATTTGGACATGGTGAATCTGAGACAACTAAAGCTTTAAGAAGCATGAAGTCATTACTAAATAAAAAGCAAAGCAATCAGGACATTTAAAAATCTCTCTTCAAGACAGTCCTAATGCATATGCTGATTTTTAAATACATGCTTAAATCCTATTTTCATCAATTATTTTCTAAATTAGAGCCTATAAATGGAGGGCTTCAGCCCTACAATATTACTTTATACAATAGGTAAAAGACAAAGTAATTTATGAAGTTATCAATAAAGTATTTTGAAATAGGAATATAAAAATACTGAACTATCAACAGCTATTAACAGCTGAATTCAAGTGATGGTAGGAGCCAGGTTCAAAACTAACAAAAGGAGGAGGATGACTATGCATTGGATAGTCAGTTTATTTGTCAGAAGGTGTCGCAGATGCTAAAAGTTTACGGGAGCTCAACAGAGACCGAACAAGTTAATGGAAGAGAAATCTGAAGGTTTAAACACACAGAAACCACACTGGGCAAATGCAGTCCAAGAGCTGAAATAGGTGGAAGCTGCGAGAGGAGTAGATGGAAACTCACGTCTGTCTGTACTCCTTATTCTTCCTTAGGTATCTGCTTATGCCTCTCTCTTGGTTTTGTCCTAACATGTTGTGTAAGTTTATTTTATATATTATGCTATCCATTCTACTGTATGCAAAAATATTGACATGACATTGACAATGGTACGTTCTAAAAAAAATATAGCTTTGCATGTTCTTCTGAAAAGCTTTGCAAAAAGCACAATCCTCTAACATTCCTAAAGTAAAAGCTGCAAATGCTGGAGGAGTATGAGACAAGGGGACACAGAAAATAGCCAAACTCATGTTTTCCCAAAAATATATTCTGTACTGAGCTCTTCTCTGGGCAGGAGTCAGCCTAACACTAACAAATGATGGAACCCTGACAGGGAAGGAAGACTTTTATTGCCATGCTTGGAGATGGCACAGTGGCTACATGGTCCTTTGGTCTGATCCTGTAAAGCCATTTCTATGTTCTTATAAACTCTCATGCTCCAGATTTTCCCCATCCAAGGAAGAAAAGAGATATTCTTACTAATACACATGAGAATATCTGGTGCAAGATGGAATACAACTGATGGCAAAAATATTAACATGACGATAATAATCCCTGCAGCCTGCACAGCTTCAGAATGAGTTAAAAGGATAGGTTGATTATAGTTTGTACGATATAAAACGTGAAATAAAATCAGTCCTGCTAATATGAACAGATCTTCCCAGCATAAAAGACTGTCCTTTTCATTGGCCCTCACCAAGACTGTCCTCGCCATTGATCATAACTGAGGTCTTTCAGAATCCCAGGAGGCTGTGGATATCTTTAAGTAGAGAAAATCCCCACATAGTTTGTTTTTTTTTTAAAAAAAAAAAGCAAACTAGACATTTCAAAACCTATTAATTTTAACAACTGGAAAGGTTAATGACATAAAACCAGCAGTTAAGACTTTAAAAAGGAAATAAAAACACTATTTCCTATTAAATGCAAGCATAGAGCAATAATTCGGTACAACATTAACGTCCTCCATAAATAAACTACCACAAGTACTGGAAATGTCTCATCCTGATAGACTCACTGAGTCTTAAGTTCACATCTGCAGTACCATTTATTGAGACAAATGAAGTTTTAGACCTCTGTTCTCCTTTATACATCAAAGAATGAGTTCTTGGGTTTTCTCTGCAGTACCATATAACCTTGATTATCCAGCTATCACACAGAGGCAACACCTGAAACCTTTGGATAATCTGGAATTTGGATAATTGGGAAACTGGTGAACCATCTTTGAAGTCTATATTTGGGTCAAATCTTCTGAGCAAAGGCTTTAAAGCCTGCTTAATTGATTCCTGCCAATTACAGAAACACGACTGCTCTCTTTCAAGACTGGCCTTCTCAGCTGGACATTGGCAGCTAGAGAAGGAAAAGCCCAAGAGAGATATTAAAGATGAAGAGGAGAAAGCTGAAGGCCACATTACCCACAGTGATCTGCCATTTGCATATCTTAGATACCGAAGAGCTGCTGAAACAGATTTGGGGGACAACTGGCAGGCTGGAATTTTATATTAATCACATATTCTTTTCTCATCCCTCTCCTTCCTTCAACTGATGAACCACAATTCACCTTGAAGAGCTTAGAAAACATTTGGAAAAGTGTTCAGTAGCTCCCTTACCTGAAAGGGCCTCTGTTCTGGATGAGTTGTGGTTTGTGATTCAAGAATGGCAAGTACTGGAGGAGTTACACTGAAAGCTACCTCTGAGTGCCCTGTACTCCTGGCTGCACATGCCAGGGGCAGCAAGCTGCCAGACCAGCATGCTCTATAAGCCCTGTGATCCACAAAAAGTGTCTGTATTTGTTTATAGGCATGTTTGGCACTGCAGATTAACCTCTGCTGAAGGTTAATCATGTAATCTGACAAGCAGACTATTTGCCAATAAAACAGAAAAGTTTGCTTTCTAATGCAGACAAAACTGCTGGTTTCTAGGCTTTTCTGATCTTTAATTGGAGGTAAATGAATAAAAATAAGTCCATAAATATGAATACAACCAGGACCAGCTTGCTTTAGGTGATTTGATTTTCAAATACTCAAGGAAAACACAAGCCGAGTTCTTGTGATGTGCTAATTTTGTAGAGTTAGAGACCAAGTAATCCAGTATTACTGTGCCTTGAGAGTTTGAAGGGAACTATGTTAACGTAATGAGGACTTAGAAATAAGCTCTAGAAATTGATTTATCCTGGCAGCAATCAGGATGACTGGCTCCCTTCTTTAGCTGATTGACTGAAACAAACACAAGATCATATGGATGCATTAGGAAACCAGAACGCAGGGCTTGGAAGAAATGTTACTAATTAACTATGCTAATGCTCATATCTGGAGATGGTGATAGTCAAAAGACAGCATGAAGGGGTTTTTTATATATGGCTTTTATTAGTTTCTTGAAGCACATGTTATATAGGAACTCAGACATTGCAATCATGTGTCTTCATTTCTTGGGGATCAGGATAGGTTTAGCTATTCTGATCTCTCTTCTTCACATATAATAAGAGTCATAATTCTGTAAATATATCTACACATAAATTAAACAAAACTTTTGTTTTATTCACACATCTAGTATAAGGTTTTATGATAGCCCAGGGGAAATTCCATTAGCTAAGTCATTACAAAATTATTTCATCTTTCTCTTATCATCAACTTTTCTAACCACATGCTCCTTATTTTGAACTTCACTTAATCTTTCTGTGCTACCCTTATAATGCAAAAACACAGCAAAAATACTCATCCTGAAGCACCATTTGTGATTAGATTAGTAAGAAGTGCATGCTATGTATTCACATTTTGATAATTTCTTGAATGCTCTCCTCTCATGACCTGGAAGGTCACAGAGTTGGATTTCACATTTTTAGAGTGAAGGGTCTGGTAAGATCTGAACAGCTTGGCTTTCCTGTTAATCAGGTTAACAGGTTTTACTCCTCACAGTTATTGGATCAGCCTTTGACCTTGTTGTACCACTGCTTACACATCCATAATTCAACAAATAGCCTTAACAGTATGACTGGGGAGTGGATCACAGCTTTCTACAGGAAGATGTATCTCTATATGGTCTAGCAAAGGGCAAATAAGACTGTATCACAGTGGTTGCTGATAAGCCAGGACCCAACTGCAGTGATGTCTGTTGGCCAGTCATTTACAGCAAGTAGCTTTTGAGATATTATCTTGTTGCCCTAATTATTTCTCTGAGTAATAAACTTTCATTTCTTAAATGCAGGAAAGCTCCAGACGTTTTCTGCAATGAGATTTCAGTGTAAAATGTAATAATTTGTTCTAAATGTTGCTTAAAATCTTTGGTTAACAACAGGAATAATTTCTTGGCTTTATGGTAAAAGAAATGCATTTCCCCTTAAAATCTTATAAAGCATATTTTTTTCTATTGAAATATTCATGTGGATGGATATTTTATATCATGTCTTGGTATGAATTAATCAATATTGCAGTCTCTTACAAATAACCCGAGAGCCAAATTTTTATTCTTTTAATGCATTAAAGCATTAACAGAATGCATTAATGCATTCCCCTATTAAGTTCACAGAAACTTGTTGGTAGGTAGCCAGATCCTGACCTTTTTCCTGAGACATAAATGATTAAATTATTAGATTTGATTATAAACCCAAGAGCTATGTGTGAAGGAGGAACTTGGGACAAAAGTAAGGTGCCAGCCTCAGCTGAAACCTCCTGCCTTTGCTAAGAACTTACAGATTCAGGAATCCAGATGATTACATTACAAAACTATAGTCCAAAGTACATGATGAGTTTCTTGACTCCCTCCACTTCTGATGAGACTCTTCTCTATGGGTACGTCCTGAAGAGCAGCTACTAGTCAGGAAAGTCCAACAGAAAAGGTGTTGGTACCAAAGCTGCTGTGGAGGCCACTCCACCTTAGTCCCCCATTGCAAGTGATTTTGTTTCTGATGTGAAGGTGGTGGGGGAATGGCAGCTGAAACAAGTTCAGTTACTTTCCATCAGAAACGCATGTAACACTTGTGTTGTCTTCCCATTTTCTTTCACATTACTATCTCTATACAATTGAAAATATTAAGACCAACACACAAAATGTCAGAAAACCAGTGCTGTCAAATTTGAAGTTAGTTTGAACATTTGCAAAATGGCTATTTCAAAATTTAAGGGCTCCTGTCTGCTGGTTAGTTATATATGATCCTATTTAATATTGCATTCATGCTGCACATTTTTTCACACTAGCTTCTTTTGCATTGCACAGCTGGATACAAGAAGTTTAGCATGCAGCCCAGCTGCAGAATGGCACGTGAGAAATATTTTCCAACACATTGAGTAAATGATTGATACTGGCAGCTGTCCAAGGCTCCATGCAGAAATTGTATCAAATTAGAATGATGATTAGTGTTCTGATTAAGATTTATTACCTTTATTCTACTTTATTAATTATTGTTTCTAAGTAATTTCCTTCAGGTCATAATAATTAGCATATGTTCACGGAGGCACTTAAAAGTAACCGAAGGAAATTGTATAAAAATCACTGCTGATGGCACAGTTTATTCCAGAGATACTTAACAATCCATGAATAGTGTTGTGAAACATCTGGCAAAGATGGGTTACATGCTGTATAGTTTAGTTGGCTCACATTAATTAGCACCATTAGAAGGAAGCTTACTCACAGGTACCCACTCACCTCTTCACAGTACTTCAGGTCAACTGATTTGCCATCACTGCGAACACAATCAAGCATCCGTGTTTTGATACCATTACCACAGACAGCCTTCTCGCTGAGCTGACATGTGCTCCAGTCTGGAAATAAGGAATTCATTAGCATAGCAGACATTTTAGATAAAACTCATAACGATCCACTCCCCACCTAATTCTAATTCTGATGGCCTAACATAATCCTCACAAGCAACTTTTACACATGCAAAGGCTCACGGAGCCCAGCTGCTACACATTTTTGGAAACAGCAGCTTTTGCTGCAAACAGGCAGTGCCATGATGCCTTCCTGAAAAGTTCATATTTGGTTTTGTCAGAATGGATTTTGAGCACATCACAAAACGACAGGAGAAGTACATTTCCTGGAGTTACAGCATGCACACTTCACCCAAGTTGCAAAGCCTCCAGTAATATTTTATCTGCATCAAATAGGCTGAATCACTTCTCAGTACGAGCTCCACAGCTCCCTCTGGATAAGAATAGAAAGCTGAAAAATCTGTCCTGCAAGGTGAGTGGAACTTAAGCCATAGTCCCAGGCTGTCACTAGAGCATAACACCACAAATACCTGTCACGTTGTAGTCATAGTGGTAGCAGTTTTTGTTCAAAGTGCAGACTTCTGTCTCAGTGGCAGCAGGACAAGACTTTCCATCATCTGGTTGTCTCAGGGATTCAGCTGACCTTTCACGGACACTACTTCCATTGCATGGCTTGAAAGGGAGATAGGACACAGCTTTGATATTTTGGCACCCTGATACCTTTTCATGCAACATTATAACAACCTTGCAAGTAATCCCTTCATAAAACACAAATGTAAAATAATGGGCTCATGCTATTGTGTAAGATAAACTATTTCCTTATTATTTCAGAGATAATTTAGTCTGCTCTTTCACCTTGGTATCACCCAAGGTGAAATATCCTCTAACTTGGTAACATCTTGGTACTTTCCTAACTAGTTCATATTTCAGTACTAGTGCTTTGGAACTGTTTCACTCATAAACTGGATATTGAAATGCTCACCTTCCAAATGCTATAATGTAGTGGTGCACCAGAGCCCAAATACTCAGAGGTCCTGAAATACTTTTTTATGTTTGGTTTGGTTTTTTTTGACATTTCTTTTTGAAATTGCTGGCAGGAAGGGGAGAGGAGACCCAAAATTAACTTTCTATGCTCGGTCTTGATCTACAGACTTTGTTCATTACAGGATAGTGATATTTTTAGTACAGTGACTGCACTGCTATGGAGAGGCTCACAGCTAGGCTCAAAGATGGACTCACAAGCCACTGCCAAAGCTATTCCACCACACAGAACCCACCCCACACTGAAGAACGACAACTGGGGACATTATATTTTGTGTTTTGGAACAATTTCACTTAATGGAAAATACTGGCACACTTTATTTGCAACCAACTATCAACGACCCTAAAGATAACAGTAAAGATAGATATTTACACGTGTAATCACTGCTCAATTCATCATCTTTGCACAATATGTCATGTATACATTTTTAAAGTATCCTCCTAAAAGTATAAATGTTACACTTCAGTATACTTCTTACCAAAGAACATCGAGACCATGATCCCCATTCAGACATAACACAGTCCTCAGGACATGGTAACGTGCATTTTCTAGCACCAAGTGGCATCTCTTCAGGATCACACAGATAGTCCTCTACAGTGTCAGAAGGACCATCTACAGTGTTTAGCATACACCTGGAAAAAAAGAACTGCACATAAACTGCATTTGCCGTGGATTTTGTACAGTAACTGTTCCACAGTATTCTGAAGCATTTTAACATTTTCTCATCACATAACAATCATGAAGTAATTGAAGTTACAGAACAAAGTATTGATCTATGAATATCCAAGAAAAGCTTAAGAGCCAAAAATAATCCTCGTTTTTACAGATGACAGCCATATAAAGAAATGCACAGAATTTAGACAGTCCTCATCACTGATTTGCTGAGAGTTTCTGGGCAGGTGATTTACTTGACATTAGCTTACCTCTAAGCCAGAATAATGTGAATCATCTATAGTTGGCATATTTTGTGCATGCTTCAAATGACAATTTTAAATCTAGAAATATTAAAAATTTTAAAATTTTATATTATTAGTATTAATTCCTAATTTACACAGATGCTTTTTAATTACCATTATATTAAATTAGCAGCTGGAGGCGCAGTTAAGAAGAGAAATGAATATGCTTAGTTTTGTAGAGCTGAAGATGACAGTCTTCATTCCACAGTATTTCCAATGCTGTGGCATCTATTGTTAGAGTATCCCTTCCACCTGTCAGCAGAAGACCACCTAGTACATTACTAGGATCATTCAAATCATGAGGTTTGCATCTCTTTTCCAGAATTGCAAGAGAAATCTCATTTCATAGGAAGCCTTTCACACACAGATAAATATTCTTTAGAATATTTATAAGATAAATTTCTTTCATTTCACTACATTAATTTTTTTGCAAATACCTCACATTATCAGACTAAACCAATTTTTGAAATACTCTCTGTTCTAAGGTAAACACAAGAGATACAGCATGAACATATATTAGCTTTGTGGAATTAGTAGTTTAATGGCATTGTGTGATAATAAATGAAGAGTTAGATGGTTTAAGTCCCAAAGGGCTGAAAACACTTTCTTTCTTTATCTTTGATGTTAATGTTAAAGTCTTTTTTTCAACATAAACACTGACTAATTTTGATTTTTCATATTGGAGGGTTTTTAAGATTATTCTTATGGGAATTTGTTTAGGTGCTACTGTGCGAGAACGGTTATGCATAGTCTTTCTAACTTTGGTCAGGCAAAGATTAAGACTTTGACCTTCTTGAAGTAAACAGTTACACTGAGGAAACTGTTCTATTGTGAACAAACCCATGTAAATGTGCCAGTTTCTAAGCACTTGTGGTGGCGAAAAAAGAACATTTAGCAGTTCACTGTATATGCTCTCATTTTGGGCCTTTAAACTGAATTCACATTATACTTTATTATTCAGATTTATAATCTCAAATTGTGTGTCATTT
Organism: Nipponia nippon; assembly: GCF_047370975.1. NCBI lineage: Eukaryota > Metazoa > Chordata > Aves > Pelecaniformes > Threskiornithidae > Nipponia > Nipponia nippon. The sequence goes on along the minus strand of NW_028262290.1, from coordinate 137,249,700 downwards.
TGCAGTTAGCCAATAAAAAAAACAAAACAAACCCCAACCGACCCAAACTCCGTGTACTGCTTTACTTGCTGTTGTAGCACACCATGTGACACTGATTTTAATTAACTTTTGATTAGAGCTCTAGGTTGATGAGCAAGTGTACAAGATGCCTAGTTCGGGTTCAATAAACAAAAGATTTCTGGATTTTTCTATTTCACTTCATTCATTTTTACTACTTTTTCCTGTAATAACTGTAAGTATTATTCCTAAGTGCATATGTACTTAAAAGAGTTTTTTAAATCATAGTTTCATATAGAAAGAGGGCCATTTCACCTTTCAGAAAAGCACTAAAATCATACATTGCAGTGTTTGTAGTAGTATAAGTACAATATACATTAGTTTATAAACTAGGAAACCAGTAAACAAAGCCATATTGCACTCACTGAAGCTATTCTGATTTACATCAGCCAGGGTTCTGGTCTAGTATACTATGGCTGGCTTAACACTATACATCACACAGAATTACATCAAATTAAATACAGCCATGACTGAAAGTGAAGGTTCGCTAAAGTGAAGGAGGAGCAATACTGTTTTACCTGACTTTCCTCGTTTGAACACCTTCTCCACAGTTCTCTTTTAAGTCCACATTGGTGACCTTGCAGACACTCCAGGGCTCGGTAACCCATACGTACTGGCTGCAGTCGCTGTGGCAGGGGACTACCTCATATACCTGGAATCCACATTGAGTGTCAGTTTTGTCGCACACAAGTAAGATAAACATGCAACAGTGATCACGCAAAAAAAGGTTAATGCTCTTTTCAGTAAGAGTAACAAATGTAAACTTGCTGATTTAGAGGCTGTAGTAATAATACAAATAAAATACTTGATAGAAAACTATAGAAATAACAAAAAGTCAGAAGCTAAGACATCTAATGACAGATTCCCTGGTCTTCTCTGCCACTAAGCCCTTGCTATGCCATTTCCACCAATAACATCAACACAACTAACATAAAATGTGTAACTAGGCTAGCTCACAAGTATACCTTTTAGAAAAATGCTGCTAAAACTCTGCTAAAACTTTACTTCTATGCTTCACATCTCTCCTCAGCTATTCCATCCCACTGTTATTAGTTGTGGGCTTTTTGTATTTCTAAAGAGAGGTGAGCTCAAGCTAAATTTTACAAATGTATACTGGTTCACTTTATTTTTCATTGTGTATACTTAAAATCACTCAATATATTTGTGTACCAGCATTAATATTATGTTTAGATTTGAATGCAGATTTGAAATAGCATCTCATATACTCATTTATATACTCATTTATATAGTGTTCCATATATTTTCTCAAACATACATTACAAAAAAAGGACAGACAATGTAAGCATTGGAGCACAATCAGGAAGCACATGTTAAGGTTATCTCTCTATTTTAGAAATTCTTACCTGAGCCTGAAGAACATATTTTCATGAACCCAAAAGAAAAAACAAAGATTAAAAAAAGAATGATTAGAGTGAAGCATAGGTATTTAAATGGCATTCATTTAGCTTTTATTACAAACAATATTCTATGACTTCTGCCAAGCAAAAGGCATCCAATTTTTCCTCTTGGATCTCTCTTGCTGTCATGAGGCATTTTTGCAAGAAGTTTGCCCTTGGAAGAAAATAAAAGTTTATAAATCACAACTAGTGGGAAGAGACTGTAACTTAGTTAGTCTCTCTCTCAGCCCAGGATTTCCAAAAAGAGAATAGCGAAGCCTTAATTTAGGGAAATGTCTCTATATGTCTCACCCTGGTTGGCATAAGAAGAAATACATAAACGCTGCATACTCAACAGCCTTTCTAGTAACATAAAAATTGCATATCTTGCCAGAAAGCCAAAGCAGAACTCTATATTGTACTGCATGTGTTTGGTGGTGTTCTCCTGATCCTACTGGCATTTTTGTAACTATGACTGCAGGCCATGGCAGTTGGGTGGTGTAAAGACTGCATACCCACCTGCTGGATAAGGGGGCAAATAATGCCTGGAGCTAATGAAGAGAGGGATGTCCTTATTTTCTCTAACAGTCTCAGATTGGCCTCTTCATTTGAAATCCTCTGAAGGCCATTGACATGATTTTATAATAAACCTGACTCTATTATTATTGTAATTATGATGACTTTTAGCCTAGTGAAGCGGGTACTGAGCAAGCTTCACTCAGTGTGTGGTTTGGCAGTCACCCTGGCATGCATGGCCCAGGAGGAAAGACGCTCAATAAGACATATAGCATTCACCACGTTCAGTCCCCCTCTAAAATAAGGTCGTACATGTCAGCCCTGAGAGACGTTGAGCAACTTGCTCTTAAAACTTGACAAACATCTTAAGCACTTTATTTCAATGTTTCACTAGTCTTACCATTAGAAGGTTTTCCCAAGGCTTAACCCAAATCTGCTTGCAGCAGTCTAAGCCTACCGCTTTTTATCCTATCCACAATGGCCATGGAAAATGGATTATTTCCTTCTTCTTTGCAACAGCCTTTTATGTACATGCTAGCAGACTGCCAGCATCTTCCCTCCCACCTTCTCTTCCATGGGCGAGACAACACGTTGCAGTCTTTCCTCAAAGGTCATAATTCCTAGATCTCAGCTTACAGCATAGCCCCTCTGTATATCATCTTCCACATAGCACCAAAGACTCAGTCTTTGGGCACCAAAGACTCAGTCTAACCATTATGCTTTGTATGTATGCAAATAAGCATGCCACAAATATAAGTAATAAATACATAAACAAATTACATTTAATAACTGAAATAAATATTCTGAATACTCAGCAGTTTTCCAGCTGACTAAATGGTGGATCACATTTAGATTAAATAATTCACTCAAAATTAGAATGCAGGTGTATTCTCTGCATGTTTCTGAACTGACAGTGAAAGTACTTAAAATTGAAAGATACAGCCTCTATATTCTTCGACATTCCTATCTTATCTGTAGAGCTCCCTTCTCATGAAAGGATTATATTTCAATTTTATTTTTACAATAATTATATTTTGAATCATCTATTATTTTTTGGTAAGTACCACATAACTCAAATTCGAGTAGAAGTACCGGTAGAGGGCAATAGTGTTGCATATAAGTAGCTAACAGACCTAACAAAATCACCTTTGATGGAGAAAAATACGAGCCTATTATGTACTACATGAATATTAAAGAAGGAAAAAGACTTCTGTATAGACTATAATTTGCTCCTATTGAAACACATTCTTCCTAATTTAAAGCATATTTACATGCTGACCCAAATCCAGCAACCCACATTCTAGTTTGTATTTTGTTAAAGTAGATCACAAACTTAGTTTATTAGCTGCAGTTTAACACTTATTATTTTCTAAATTAGAACTAATTACATTCCCTAAAGCAGAAAATTAGATCAACAAGCCATTTCACTCTGCGCTAGCAAAATGTCAATAGGATAATATTAAGTACATGAATTTTTATTCAAATGTAAATCGACAGCACAATTTTTTCAATCTTTGAATACTTACAAAGACGACCATGTGGCTGTTTAACATGCCTCTGCAGACTAAATTAAATTCAACAGTAATATGAATATAAATCAACTCTGAAGAGCACAAGTTAACTGACAAGGAAGGTTTTTCTTTCTAAAACTCTCCAAGCAAACAGGAGCAAACAAGCTTCAGGGGTTTGACATGGACTAGTGCTAAACTTGGTCCCAAAGACTAAATGCTCATTAGTGGTCAAAGTACTCCCAGTGTGCCCTTGGATCACATTTTCTGGCTTAGTTTCACTTGAAGAGGATCCAGACTGTGCAGCCAGACTGCTCCGTACTGGAAAATCAAGTGCAGTTAGTGGGACAACTGGGAGATTGACTTCAGAAGTGCATTCCTGACTGGAACTGCAGTGCCAGGGCAAGTGTACCCAGAAGGTCAAGCTCCAGTTTGACTAAAACCCACTAAGGGACACTGGAATTATACTGTGTGAGTGTTTGAGAAGTTTTAATTTGCTTTCTAATCTAAGATGGTCAGGGAATGACCTTAAGAATCTTACCAGTTTAAGCATCTGTAATGAGACATTTTACCCATTGTATGAGATCTTCAGAAACATGGTCTTCACAATCTGCATGTAAGAATGTTTTATTGTCTCCAATCGGCAGTTCAGATAATGTGCTCAGTTCTTGCAGATGGGGAAGTAATGAAGGCAGATCCTATGCTGACTGAGGAAATCTAAACCAACACATACTCCTCCTTCTACCTTCATCTGCCCCTTATGTTGTATAGTTTTTCTACATCAACAAACAATACAGCTAAAAGGGTTATCTGAGGTATGGAAAAAGCTATATCAATAATGTAAATATAAATCAAATTACCTGATTGACATGATCTAGCTTTGGACAGGGTCTTCCACCATTGTAGGGTTTTTCACGGAGCCATTTGGACCGAACCTTTACCCCACTCCCACAGGATTTACTACAGCGAGACCAGTTGGACCACTCACTGAGCTTGCAGTCTGAGGGACATGGAATAATACAGGCTTCCTCAATGTAACCTGCGCGAATGGAAAAGAAAGTGAAATCTCTTCAACATGTCACTCTGCCACTTCTCCCTGAAGCCCTCGTCTACTTCATTTAGATTGTCCAAAGTTTGACTTGACAGGATTGTGTGAATAGAGAGATTTCTTCATCATTAGGGCTAAATTAAATTCTGCAGAAAATTGACACATATAGTTGGAGACTGTGTTAGAGTAGCAGCTGAGCATCCTCACTGCTATCTGATTAGGATTCACACTCACCAGATTTCAGCATTCAAACTTACTGACAGCTACAGTGTAATTGACACTAACCCGTCTCTTGGTTGCATCATTCTTACACTGTAAAAACAATATTTTATTTTTTTTTTAGGAAAAAAGGTTTCATTAAAAGCTCCTCCATAATTGTTTCAAGTAATTCAATTGCAGTTATACATCAAAAATCCAACTGAATCAAAAGACATGCATCTTACCAGCCTGGAGCGAGGAAACTTAACACCTTGTGACCTTTCTAAGGCTAGAAAGAGAGAGTGGCCTGCCACATTAATGATCTGCCGATTAACAGCCATCTGCCCCCAGTAGCACACTGAATAATTGCACTGAATGGAAAAGCAGATGTTTGGTTTGGATAAGTCATTGGTCCTGAGAGGTTGGAAAGGGCTATGACATGGTCTGCAGGGAGTAACATGAGGCCTCAATTCACTGAATAAGTGAAAATGTCTTTCTTTCAAAAGCAACATATGCCATAGCTCTACAATATGTGTCATTTATGCCAATATTTACAGCAGAAGCTATAAAATCTCAAATAAAAAGCTGGCCTTTACTGTGTTTTTACTACAACTATACCCTAAACCTATATGAACTCTCCTCTCCCCTTTCCTGTGTCAGATCTGCAATGTATTTACTGTTGGCAAATGTTCATTTTAGAGATTAAAGAAACCTTGGTGCATTTAAAAGTGAATTAAAATATTTGGTGAACACAGTTGCAAAATTAACACATACTTGGGTAAGATCATTCTCAAATGATGGGCATGGTTTACTAGGCATGGTTTCAAATGTTTCTCACGTATCTTGAATTTTTTTTTTTTGTTTAAAAGCAATCACTGTCATTTCCATCAGAGCTGATGTTAGCAGCTTTATGTTTTTAACCCATTCTTCTATGTAAAGCTATTCTGTCTCTTCTAAAAGCAACCAATACCAAACAATCACAAGTTGTGTAGAGAATCAAAACACTTAAAAGATTTCAATTCTATATACCTATTTCTAGTTGCTTCCATTTGTTTGCTTTAGATATAAAGAAGTGTTTTGGTTTTTTTTTTAAACATACAATAACATTCAGAATATTTTATGATCAAATTCAGGCAATGATTTTATTCTATATAGCTTTCATCTGTTTGGAAGTGTTAAATAGTTAAATAAATATACAGAGCACATCCTGAATGTGAGCACTGCAGAACTACTATTCACCAAATGTATCTTCCTTAAAACAGCTAGAACGTTATTAGCCTGAATTACAAGCATGTTTATTAAATATCTCTCGCCATTTGATTGATCAGCTCAGTGATATTTTATGAAACGTACACTGTGTTAGACAAAATACATTTTTGAAGATCATATCACTGCATATCAGAGGTGGTGACATAGATTGCCATGCAGTAGTAAATGCAAAATCGATTACATTTCACCTTACCTAACATCTCTGAGTGAGTCTCAGAAATCAGATGCACCCTATCTCAGAGCCCCATCCTACACTGAACTCTGCTTGCATGAATATCAAACTCTGTATCTTCACCGGAAAAGAGCTTTAAACAAGCCCTCTTAGGTGCTATACAAAACCATATACTCATACAATCAAGAAACTACTGAATGAAAATGGACAATAACAAAAAAGTTAAAAGAAACAATTCCCTCCAAGCAATAAAATAAGTGCTTAGTGATATTTATTGTCTGATAGAACTACGTGAAGATTTTACTGCTCTTTATGAACTTTCTTGATATTCTGAAGCGCTGCCTTTACCTTCAATATAACTTCTAAGTAATTTTTTTCTGGAGAAACCTTTTCACTATAACAAAGTTACGCCATTTAGCATTTGTTAAATTTCTGCCTCTGTAATTAATGTCTGGAAGAAACAAATTCAAGTTGCTTTAAATATATTGTACATCCTTAAGTAGATAGCTTTAACCCCAGTACAGGCTGCTGCAGGAAGACTTTATTTTAAGGACCTCCATAAACCCCTGAGCTATTTTAAATTTGTCTTAATTAATCTCAAAGGGATCTTCCCAATCTGCCCCAGTCATAGAAAAAGATCTTCTCCATGATATCACGATACTTTGGGACTTGGATAACTGTAGCATGGGAATACTTCATGGCCTGCCAAAAGAAGCCTGTCTGGACATACTAAACTAAAATGATTGACAAATTAGAAACTATTTTGCTTTATTTCCTTTCAGCTCATCCAAATGAGGACAATAAATATTTTTTTGAGATATTGAGAATGTTAGCCAAAAATTTTAACAAGATTTTTAGAATCTTGCGGACAGACATGGTATCAAATACATACTATACTCAAGTCCCAGGTAACTTTTTAATTACACTGAGCAGTAGTTCAAGTGATTCCATAGAATATCAAATGAAACCATACCACTACAGCAATGTTTTTTCACACTATGAAATATCTACATTGAAGTCAGCCACTAAATCTGCTTTAGCATAGAATGCAATAAAGCCAGAACAGTATTGTATTACAGGTATAGTGTCTTAGTAGGAGTTGTAACATGGAAAACTACAAGCGTGCTTATATGTTAACGCATTTTGGAGAGGATGCAGTGGGCCAGCTGACACTTTCCACCCACTTTATAATTAAAAAATACTGAACTCCAATCTTATACTGGGTCCTTAATCCTACAAGCTTCATGGAATAGCTTCTGCTCACCATATAGCTCTTTGCTATGCCATCTGGCCTATGATGCTCTTCCTCCTTCCTATTTCCTCAGAAAACCTGGCATCAAGACTCAAATTCCACATGTGAAAATCAACCAGCTGAACAAGAAGAATGGAAAAGACACATGAAGAAGAGAACAAGAATGGAGGCAATCACTGAAGGCATAAAAAGGAGCTCTACAAGGTATGAAGGCTTGGAGCTACTGGAAATGTGGAACATTTTTTGAGAGCAGAGAGAAAAACTTATTATTATGCAAGATGCAAGACAAGCATAAAAAACTTCTAAGCACTGGTACGCTAAAAACACTAGATAAAAAATAGGTCAAGGACATGAACAGGATAAAGGGATCCAGAAAGGATCCCCCAAAATATCCCCCAAAATAAATGAGTGAAGTTACTTTTCATGGCAAAGAGTCAGAAGTCAAAACAACAAAGGAGACACAAGGCAAAAGAGAGACTGAGGTGGAATAGAGGAAAGGGTAAGAAAAGACAGGGAGAGGGAAGAGGAAAATACATGGCTTGGAACATAGAGTCCAGAGAATTGTAAAGACGTACTGCATAGGGATAGAAAACAAAGAAAAAGGAGAAAAGAAATAAACATCCTGCCAAAAGTAATATCTTGGCAAAGCACAAACAGAATGCAATGCCCTCGGGAACCTACTCTGGTATCTCCTGATCAGTGAAATGTAACGAAGAATGTTCCCACAAATAAAAATAGAGGACAAAGGGAAGAAATAAAATGACTGTGGCCTCTGATTGGCATGCTATAGGTAATTAGTGTGTAGAATGAAAATGACCCCGTTATATCTGACATTAAAAAGTTTTTGGCATATTCATCCCTTGGCATCTTCTTTTCCTCTCAGGCACCTCACTATTTTGCTCAACAGACTATCTAGCATTTAGCTGTGCCACTGCGCTCCCTTGGAACCCAGGCAGGAGCAGACTTCAAATTGCTTGCAGATATTTCTCTAGCCAAGAAAGAAGATGGAATTAAAAAAAAAAAATTACTTGTTGCAAATGACTTGTTCCACTCCATTTACTACCCATCTAATGGTACTTTTCAGAAAATGCTTCTCTGAAGCACGTCATCACGTCAGATGCCTTTCTGTGTGTATGATGTCAACATATCTTTTAGGGTGATTAAGGATGATAAACTCCAGAAGTTCATTGCAATCACCCCTCAAATCCAAAAAAGGAGATATTTAGGAACTTTGAAAAGTTTATACTCTTTTTTTTGTTGTTGATTTTGTTATATTTTATGTGTTTGGATTTGTAAACTTTGTCCAAGCTGTAAAAATTTTAGTAAGTGAGAAGAGAGCACATTGTGATATAGAAAAATTACATAGAAAACATAGAAACCAGAAATATTACATGCAAATGGGACTGGTGATACAGATACATAATTTCTGACATGAAAAAGACATGAATGAGCATTTTTCAGTTTTCAGACTTGTTTCCACTCTGATCTAATCATCCTTGAAAGGGTGCCCCTTGTGTTAGACAGTGTAAAATCTTATTAAAGAAACAGTCCTCTAATGTGTGGGTGTTCGTATGGTGGAATATCACACAATTATATCACACAGACAGGTTGCGTAATATAATTACAGCAAATGGCATTCTAGAGCCTTGAGTTTTAAAGACCAAGAAATTACCAAGGTAGAAGTACAATAGATGCAGAGAGAAGGAAAGAATGAGAGCAGTGAAGCAGCTATGAAGAAAAGCTGAGGAGAGTGTGAAGGTTAGGGAGGGACAGCGAAACAGAAGACCAACACTGTAAAGGCTGAAGATATGTTCTCTGGACATCAGCAGTTCGTGTTTTGCCTGCTGTTTCTCCTCCTTACTGAAGTCCTTCACTGCATGCTTCCTGCAGGTCTTCCTTCTCCCCACAGCATCTGAGGGATGCTGGAGAGATGAGACCTTGGGATACTGTGGAAAGAGCATTGGCCCTGCATGGTTCGGAAGGGTATTGGAAAGAGACATCCATCTCTTAAGGCCTATTCCTTTTCCCAGTGCAGTAGTTTTTCAATTATTTCAGCTCGTATAAGCTGAACTACACAAGGCTGTGAAATGGGCAGTTGTCTACTATGAGCGAGAACATGGCTATTCTATCATTAAAGATTTATTACTGAACCACAATTTAACAAATAGCTTTGAACCACTAGGAGTATGAACTGAATTCATTATTAAAAGGGAAAGGTTTACTGTCCCATTGCTAATTGGCTATAAAATCTGGACACCTAGAACAAAGTCATTAACAGATGTGATGGATAATTTATAATGGAGGACTTTAATGGACTTCACACTTCGTCTAATGACAAAGCAGGTTAAGTAGGTGGATATAAGATTTTTCCCCACAAACTGCACCTGCAACGTGTAAGAACAGACTGACTACTGGAGCTGAAGGGTGCAGACATAAAGAACATCTTAGAAAGAGTTTACATGAAATCTTTTGTCCTTAGGACTGAGAGAGTTATGTTCCTGCTTTCATGACTAAAATGTCATGCTATGTTTCCAAGAAAAAAACTGCAATGTCAGAATGGTTTATGTTCTTTAACACAGATTTTTTTTCAAGGAAATATGAAGTTCTTGGATCTCATCTTCCAGGACAAAGAAAAATACAATTATTTGCATTTCACTTGTAACAGAATATATGTATTTCTTGAGACTATTCGTATTTCTGCCAAGCCATGGAAAGAGATTGAACTCCATATGACTTTTTTCTTTTTTTCCAGGATTACCCTTCAAAGCCTCAAAACCTGAGAGCAACTGTTAATGCTTAACTACCGTCTGCATCAGCAGTTCTGTCTCTGGTGAACTAACTACAGGTCTTTGGGTTGATGGATGACTGCTTCATGACTGATGTCCTGTTGACAGGGCAGATACGGTGGCACCATAATGCAGAGGCCTAAGCTAGTATTTCTGGTGCAGGGCAATAGGTAGCATATTCCTAGAGAGGAATATGCTACAATGGGACAAATATGGCACCTTGCATATATTAAAAAATAATCTTAGAAAAGATACAAGCTATGAAACATCAAAGTATCCTAATAACAGTTTGAGTACCTAAGCCTACTACCATACTAGATTAGAATCTCCTGTGGCAAATATATTTGTTTTAGAATAAACACTCAACAGAAAGTCTCAAGTAAATTTTAACACTCTGCTATTTTTTGTTGGTAAATTTGCGTTGCTTCAGGTTAGAATATTGAAAGTGAACAAGATTTAAAAAAATCGTAATACAAGTGGATACAGCAAGTTCTAACTGACATCTTGGACCCTGTGGACTCTGTTATAACATGGGAGATTTTACTGTTGCACACATAAGCAATTAAATACAAAATTCTTCGATTCACATTGATACTCCTAGCAGCTGTTGCAAAAGTATTCAGTGATACGCAGATATTCCTCTCTAATCCTCAGCATAAGCCTTGTAGCCATGGAGGGCTTTGTAGAGTCAGCACAAATCAATGCATCTCATTTAATTAATGCTAAAGGGGGAAATAATCTCACACTAATAAGGCAGCAGACAAACTATCCTGGACTGGTTGACTCTGCCTAAGGTTTTAACAGTAAACTGACATGAATTAAGAAGGGTAATACGACCGATATAAAAATGCTGCATCTGTCTGCCATGCTACTATGTTTGCCTTCACTACGCGTACACAAACACAACCACTTCTTAGCTTATGTGGGTCATGATTCATAACTGATATACGATGGAGGAAAACTAAATATTGAAGACTAAATAGTGTAGTTCATAAGCATGACAGTGGCCTGCTTTTGATTTCTTTGTGATGAAAATTTCAAGTTTAAAGGGACCACAAAGAGAATCTCTTTCAATTTTTTTCACAAATACACTGAAACAGATTGTTGGCAGACACATGTCATTATCCACAGAGCTCTAGTATGCTAGTGATGACAGGGATAAAGCTATAAAAAACAATTACTGCTTTCTAATGGAAAAAAACCTCTCACACCTGACTATCAAGTGAACTATAAATTTTTGTACTTCTCCGGTAAAATTACCTATGTAGTACTGAAACAAAGCAGGAACCAGAAAAAGGGCAATTTATGTGTCTTCCATTAAGGAAAACAGGTAAATAACAGCTCAGTTACCACTGGTACCTGACATTACCACATCTGCTGACAATGTCAGCTGTTAGCTCCTGCCCACACTCCACTGAACTGGTATGGCTGAAAAATACCAGTGGTAGAATATTTCAAATTGCTGCTGAATGGTGCTAACTCTTTCATCAATAAATTTAGCTCAAATCTGAAACAAAATATTTTGAAAAGAAAAATCAAAATATTAGGCATGTATAATACTGAAAAAAACATAGACAAAAAGAAAATAAGAAAAAAAACACCTTGTCCCTCTGCAGCTGAAACTTAGGTCTATTTTCAGCTGTTAGTTTGGGACTTCTTTTGAATCACATGTTAAGCTACAGAAATCTAAGGACCCTCTTCAGAAGGACTCTGCCCTCTGCTTTTCCGATGTTGTCACCTAGCAGTAACAACAGATTTATTTAACCATATTTTGCATTTCCTTTTTTGTTACGGTCACTCCTGTCTTTCTGAGAAACTTGTTCGTACTTGGGACTTTCTAGCTGCATCCAAAATGTCAAAGATTATCGCAAGAATCCTCTTATGGGTTTACTAATTTAGGGCCTTCCTTGTGTCACACCCTTCCTTTAGCTCCTCGGTGTCTGTGAAACTGTTAACTCTTCTCAAATCTTTTGAAAATGAGATGTGTCAAGCAATAAAAAGAGCTCTGAAGTATTCATTCTTCTGCTCCTGTTTACCTTTTCTTTCCTGAGTAAGTCAACTGAATTGTGATTATAACAACATTTTGCTAAACCAACAGTTTATGAATTTTTTGGCACTGCAGAGCAGGTCTATCTTCTGCTTCCTCCCACTCAAAACAGCATGACTTGTAACACTGACCTGTTCGTGGCCTCATAAATTTACACGGCAGTATTTACATAAAACTTTTGACAGTCTTGTAAACTGAGTTTCTTGTGGCATTTTAGTATATCACACGACATATCCCATGATATATTAATAACATTAGTGTGGGTGTAGTTTGCTGCTCTTGTCAGATTTAGAGGATGCTGTCACAGGTGAAGAAGTACAATTATCCCCATTTCCCACCTCATGATTTCATAGTGTCAAGATATAACAAAAGTTCAAGTAAAAGTTGGACACCGCACAGGAAGTATCTTCCCTTAAATAATGGTCTTGATTTCTCTCCTAGTCCAAGCTAATTTGCTGAATCATATCCCATAAAAACTGCAATTACATACTATTCTACTTGGAAAAGAAATAACAGACTCACAGGGGCTAACAGTAAAACAGATATCTGAATAAAGCAGATAACATAGCAGACAAACCTGACTTTTCTTCTTTGGATCAGTTTCAAAATTAGTGAAAAATTCAATGTTATCATTTCCGTAGGGAAATAAGCAGCTCTGTTAGAATTTACAAAAACAACCCAAGCAGGCTTGAATTATGAGTCCTGTCAAGTTTAGCTTGAAAAACTAAATGCAGATTGATGGGAAGCTACAAGGCACTTTTATTTGCTAGCAGGTGAGGTAACTATTGTGATACCACAGAAGTCCCTTGTTGATTTGGCATAATATAGCTTTTATGTTTGTTCTTAAAGAAAAAAACAAACAGCACACTGAAATCTAGACATGATGCCAAACTGAAGAACTGTCATACACCAAGGGCATGAAAATAACAAGAAAAACATCATAAATACTGGCAAGATATAAAATAAGATTTAACTGGCAAAAGAGCAGTTTATACATGTTGAGAAAAATAAAACCAATCATCAGAACGTAATCCATGAATACAAAGCAGATATTCAGAAAAGGCAGCAAACATATACTGAAATTAGACTGAAACATCTCTATCACTTGTTCTAGCTTCCTTGTATCTGCAAAAGTAGGTTAAACCTGGAAAAATGCTGAAGGCAGACAATAAATTAGGTAAGCCTTAGAAATAATCTGTACTATGTGTATGTACAACACCCATCAATAACAGATTTTTGTTCTAGAAGAGCTATTGGAAAGGAAACCATAATTTTAGTGACATATTCCTTAGCATCAGTTTAATTCCTTACGAAAGTCAGGTTAGATACCTCATGCCCTGTACATCTGAAATTCCTGTCAAACAATTTTAGGAAGTGCAAGGAACACAGGATTAGTTCAACAGCAATTCCAAGCTTCATCTGCCCATGCACTACACCATGGATGAACATACAGGTACTGTCTCCCTCAAACGGAACTGATGAGAAAACACAGAGAGAGGCCTTGTGCTTCACTCTCAAAAACAGGTAATGAAACAGGGAAGGAAAAATAATCAAAGAAGAGACACCTTAATAAACTGATCTAGAGAGAAAGAATTCAAAACAAAACAACCACAAAAAACAAAGGGTTCAGGCTTCCCAACCTACAATAAATATAGTAATGACTCAAACATTTCCAGTTTACAGAGAGAGCTAAAAGAGACTTCAAATCTCCCATGAGAAAAATGGGATGGAACTGTAGAAAGAAAAAACGAAACAATGTAATGCCATATTGTGTTTCAGGAAGGTTGTCTCTGGAGCCTGCTTGTGCTAAACGGTAAACCCTGTCTATAGTAGGTATAATAACCATTTACTACAGGTATAATAGCAATATACTGTTAGTAGCATTTCTGCTGGATTATTATTCATTGTGGTCACTGTGAGTGTAGGCGATGTTCATTGATAAAATCTATTGGATTAGAAATTGCTATCATGAAGAGTTATAACAGGGTAAACAGAAATGGTTGAGAATATCCTTTTTTTTTTTTCCCATTTTTTATTCCTCTTTTATATCTCTCTGATTCTTGCAATGGAATTGTACCTCAACGTGCACTGCCAGGGCTTGAAAGCAGCTACGTCCATGCTCGTTCTACACAAAGAAAGAGTTCCCACCTCTTTTTGCAAGCTACTTCAAGCAGCATGTTACCTACCACATACAACACCTACAATTTGCTCTTGGACAGGCAGCTTCTTCCCTTGTGTGTCTTCCCTTGGCTACTGACACAAAACCTGACAGTCCTCATTCTTCAGGCTAATGAAAATGGACTGGCAGTAGGCCATCAGTCCCTCTAGTTTCCCATGGACTTAAGTTGTTTTATAATTTCCTACTTTTCAAAGGTCACTCTGGACTTAATGCTGAAAGAATACTAATTTCTAACATAATATCACATACAGTTAAAGTTTAAAAAAAAATCAACAAAGAAATAGCAAAAAGTTTCAGTTCTGTATTTTATAACGGTGTCTTCTGAACAATTCAGATTGTTCCATGACTCTTTTTTCAGCATTCCCTACCAGCTTTCTGAGGAGCTTTCTAATTCCCTCAGGACAACTACACAGCCCAGGCAGATCTGTGCTCACACAACTGCTGGTTATTAGAGGTAGCTGCATCTTTTGGTAGTACAAAGATGGCAAGTGGTCCAAGTCTGGTGAAGCAAGTGTAGCATGTCCTCTTTAGACTACACAAAAGAACAAAACTATATCTTTGCGGACCTCTCAACCCAGAACAAACAGCTGAGAACAGAATTAAAGAACATTCTCAGAGTAGGAACAGAGATTTTCTGTCCCATGCAAGTTTAGGATTTAGACTTTGTCATTCAGATGTATTTATGCAAACTTATCTTTCAGTATGAGTTAACTACAGCAAAAAATTATTTTGAATAAAAATAAACATGGGAGAAAATTCTTCACAAAATTATCTTCTCCCTTTGCTTTGAGGTATTAAGCTGAACTTTCATTTTTCCATCGAATCACAAAGATACGCTACAGCTTGGCTTGATACATTCAGTTTCTAATTTATCATAGCTCTAAACAGGAATTAATAATGTTAATTAAAATCTCCTGAAGTCATTGAATTTCTTTGATTAGCTGTTTTAACTTTATCCAAGTAAATAAATGAAATTTCTGTTATCTTAATTTAACATTATAAAGTAGAATACATACACAAATTAAACTTACATTGACCTTTTAATGGCACTGAGACTAACATCCAGCTTTTCATACCAATAGCTCAGATACAATTTTGCACAGCAAGCAGGAAAACAAATTAACAAAAAAACTCCAGTGATGTAAATCAGTGCGTTTCTGGCTCACTGAAAAACAGAAAGTGCAGGTTTTGATCCTAACACTATAGATGCATCCACTTTAGGAAGGAACACTGTTCCCTCCAGGAGCAATGTGAATACAAAGGATATAAAGTCTTTAAACATCCTAGTTTTACACATGACAGAATTACACAGAGAAAGTGCTGTGTGCTGTTGAACTCAGGTCAATGCATGCCTGTTAAAGTGCTGAAGAGCAAATGGTAGAGATAAGGCTATTTAAGGAGATTAAGGCTATCTAAAGAATCTGTGGAAATAACTTCATCCTTTCCAAAGTAGTCCTGTGCTGTCCCTGTTTATTTTTTGAGGATCTGACCCTTCTAAATGGCTTTAGTCTCAAATTTACAAGTACAGTTATCAGAAAAGACAACAAGATTTTACTTTTATCTATTAAAATACCTCGTTAGTAATTTACCATTATTTTACTTTTAAATATTGCACTGCAATAATCAGTAAAAATTAAGTTTACTATTTTGCGAGTCAGCAAAAACTTGTGCTGGGTTTGAAGGTATCTTGGGATAAAATGCAGCCTAAGCAATAAATATTAATCTGCTAATTCTACCTGTACACTTATTATGTTAAATGAAATAAAGTAGATAAGTAAACAGATGAAAGAAAAGAGATTTCTAAATACCGTGACTGTTGCATCGTGATGTTTCCACAAGTCGATTGTTTTGGTCATAGCATGCCATGGCCTGGTAACGATAGCCTTGTCCACATTCCTTAACATCTCCTTGTACCTTCATTCCCAGCAATACTTCTGGCTTACCCTCTGGTAAAATACAGTCTGACCAATTTCCCACAGGCTGAGCACTGTACTTGTCACACGGACAAAATTGATTCTCAATCAGAGGATACAACTGAGAATTTTTGCATTTATCCCTTTTCTTACTTTTTCCTAGAAAGAAGAAATAATTATTTTAGAAAGTTTGTATCAGTTTACATCCCCTCAGAAATTTCATTTAGACTTCTGTAACAAATGCTTGCAATCAAATACATATGCCTAAAACTACTTACATTAATCTTCATTCATCTAGGTTAATGACTTGAATTTCTTAAGTAATGGATGCCTACAATTTGCACAAAGGCAACATCTTTTAAAATAAACCCATATATTTATATTTACTTTGGATAAAAGTGCTTGGGGAGTACAGTTTGAAAAAGATAGCAATTAAACAAATATATCCTTTTTCCCCTATTTCATCAGTAGTGTGCAGTCCAACAAAAAAAATTGTCTCTGGATAAAACTTTCTCAAGTTGAAGGAAATTGCAGAAGGAAGTTACATGCATCTTTGCTACAGAGTACCTTCTTTCAAAATGTCAAAACCCTTTAATTTCATCACCTGTTACCGCACATTTGTTAATAATTACCATTCTTACCCTCTAATAGATTAAGCTCCTTCTGTGAATTTGGTTCTTTTCAAATCTCTTCTCGTTTTCCTTCCCCAACTGGAGCATAGATATCCCTCCACCTTCCACTTCCCATTAAATCTATTTGTAATCTTCTCTTTGGTAAAGTTTGTTTCGTTTTCCTTTGCATACTAGACAGCTCATCTATACTAATGTAGAAGATTTTGCAAAAGTAGTTTTAAAATTGCTTGTTACTTAGATACAACTGTAAATTAATATTCTGTAGGATTTTCCTTGCTATTCAAAACAAGGCACGGGACACAACCTTGCAGCACCGTTAGTGCTTGCATTTACTACTGCCTTCATTTAGAATAGAAAAAAAGTAACTGAAGAAAAGTTTATCTTTCTTTTGACAGCACAACTTCATACTAAAAATACACTTCTCCTGCTCCTCATTTTCATCTTAAATAATGATGAATTCACTCCAAGTCAGCTTTACGTGTTAGCCTGGGTAGCACATTGCCACAGAGAATACACCACAGCACATATCACAGTTTTAGCAGGTTTGAATGGGTAACTTAGGACAGGGAAGCATCTCAAAGCGTTAATAGTGTGGTAAGAGAATACATTCTTTCTTGCTTTGTTTTTAAAATAAATAAAAAAAAAAATTGTTAGTCAGGGATTTTTTCCCCTTGTGGAAGCAAACCTGGCATAAAGTTCACTGGAGTTATAAGACAGCCACAGTGAGCCTTCTTGAAGATCATGAATTATTCATTGTCCACAGGTCTTCTGATTTACAGGGGGATGGAGCAGGGGATAGGGTTTGGATCCTATCACATTCTTTCTGAGGCTGCTAATGGGCACCCCCCTTAGCCAGCTTTCCTCCACCACAGACAATACAGACTAATTGGCAAATAGTGCTGTGACAGAGGCCAAGTCTCACTCTTGAGGTTTCAGTCATAATTTAGAAGCAGAGCATGTGTTTTTCTCTTCATTTCATGCAGAATAAATAAAAAAAACCCAACAGACTAAAAAGAAGTCGAGGAAAAAAATGTTTTAAAGTGGAACATATGGAACAAGGAAAAGTTTGTGGCAAGGGGTTGGACGTCATTGGAAAAACTTTTTATTCTGATAACTAAAACCTCAAGAGGTTTAAAGGGACACAAGGTAAGAGCATTCTTAGTTGTGTCAAGAAATAAGGCAGAAAATTAAGCAACATATTGCCTCATGTGTTGATCTGAGCTGCTGGAAGAAGGCAATGGAGGAATGCAGAACACGGAACTTGGAGAGCAAACATTCAGCCAGGGAAAGGACTGGCTTAATCATAAATCTGACATTCAAGACTGCAGCTAAGAAGTTCAAAATAGGTAAACCAAAGCTTAAGGCTGAAAATGATGATTTATAGCAAGAGGCTGAAAAGCACTTAGCTGCCATACCAATTCTAATGCACCAAAACACCATCCAAGAGGGAAGTACTGGTGTAGCGAAGACCAGAAGTAGGAAGAGGAATGCAAGTGGGTTAACACCTGATCCTGTTAAGGAGAGATTATTGTTGATTGGTCTGTCACCAATTTAAAAAAAAAAAAAATACACTTTCACTAGATTTTCATTGGAAGTTCCAGGGGAATTTAAACAAAATTTTTTTTCTCAATTACAGTTCAGTGTAAAAAAACCAAAACTACAGAAAACAGACCCAATTCAATCTGATGAGAATTCAATCTGGTTAGACAATGCTGGCAGGATACAGCTTGTACACAGAATCATGGTTGCTGAAGAATCAAAACAAATTGCAGACCTGCTCCCTAAACTCTTAGCAGAGAAAATACACATAAATCAAGAAAATGCAAATAATTAATAGGGTCTGTGGCCACTCTGGTTTTCGTTATCAGTTTTCCAAATCTAGTTTCTTGTCTTAGCAGAATTAAATTTGTTTAACCTTATTTGGGACTGAAAGTGATTTGAGAGTGATGTGAAGAGATTTCCTACCCCAGGACTTTTCCGAGTGCCTCACACTACCTACATCATGTTGAAGACCCCAGGGTCTTTGGCTTTTTACACCATTAAACCAATCAGTTAGTCTTTGTGAGTTACGTGCTTTTCAACATTCACTAAATTGTCCAACATTTGCCTGAAAACTATCAGTAAAATAAAGTTTAAGCAAAAAAAAAAAAAAGCTTTTGAAAAAATATTTTCACATTTGAAGCTGTAACTCACAGAAATTCCTTGAGAGTGTAACCTCAAAGGTCTGTCTCTCATATATGTTAAATGCTTAGCACAAATAGATAATCTCAAGGACATAGTTCCATACAAATGATAAACCATAAACCAGCAATCTTCCTGACTTCTTTGTGCACGGAAGCAGGCTGCAGAGTCTGGGTTTGGAAAAAACACGGTATGAAAACCTTTTAAATAGCAAACAACTGGGCCCCTTTTGGTGGAAAGATAACACAGGGCTCAACAAAAATGCAGGTAAAGATTTTTTTAATTTTATTTCCTCGGACTGGATCAGATTGTTGGTTAATTATGCTGCTTTACAGCTTCCATCTCCCTGGAACTACAGACAGTGCTGACTTGCCTGTCAAGAAAAGGTCTGCTTTGCAGTTTACTATATGCGCTCCATTTAGAAGAAACTCTAGCTTCCTATGTTCTCCCATCTTCTCTCTAGCCACTTCTCCATGATCAAGAGTCTGAGACATACAGCAGGAGTTTGTTCTCCTGAGGGGTTATTTTTTTGTTCCACCAACAGTATACAGAGCGTGAAGTGACATTGGGTCTGCTTTCTGCCACAATGACAAACTGCTTGCTTGTCATAAGGAAACCTCAGAACAACGCAGGTTTTAATCAAAACAGTAGCAATAATTAATAAGAGATGCGTTATTTTTCTGGTTACTCTTACCAACAAGAGTGCGTTTTCTTGTCCTGACTCCTCCACAGTCCCCATTACAGGAAGAAAACTTTGACCAGTTTGTAAACTGACAGTCATCTTGGCAGGGAATCTGGCACGTCTGTGTTAAGGATGGTAATGGGCCAGAGTATTTAAGGCACTCGCTGATGTCAGCCTGTCCTCCATCTTGTCTGCGACAAGTAATTGCTGGAAGGAAAAAGGGATGGAGTTTAATTCAGCAGTTTTTTTCATGAATGTCTCTATTGAATTTAGTAAGTCTACAATATTCTACCACAAAATCACATTGAAAGTCCAGAATAGCTATACAACAATGTAATATTTGCAATCAGTTATATCTTGAATGAATACATTTGACATTTCTGACTTTTTTGAAATTCCGTTAAAATTTCTATTTATCAAGACTTACCAGGAAAAAAAAAAATCTTACAGACAACTGTAAATATTATAAAGGTTGCACCATGTTATCCACACCTGTTATACCACTTTTTACATTATCATTTTTCCTACAGACATAGCCTATAGCTCAGGCATTAAAAAACTTGCAATGCCATGTTAAGTAGCTGAATATTGTATAAGCTATAAAGTTGTATCAGCAGCATATATTTTAGAAAAAGAGACAGACATAACATTTGGAAACATACTTGAGTTCTAGATACCACTTAACCACCCACAACAGTATTGCTGCCTGATGTTCTTCAGCAATTTTAGTCTTGAAAAAGGGCTGAAGGACAAAGCATGTTTGCTAGGGATGGAGTATCAGCCAATAGGGCTACAATGTTTTATAACACAATAGCCATATCCTGAATAAAAGCTTCTCGCTTACAAGAAAAAAAATAGTTTCTTAATAAAACTTCACGTGGTACAAAAGGAAGAAGCTGGAACATAACAATTTACAAAGAATAAGGCTGTTTCATTAATACAGTCTTTAACAGTGCTCTATTATTGTTCCTCATGGATAATTTTAATTTTTTTTTAACATGGTTGCTTATCTATTATTCTAACCTAAGTCTCAGTAAATCTAATTTTATTTCCCTGCTCAAAACAACATAAAACTTATTACACAGTAACAAGATTGGAAACTTCTAGTTGTTTACACAATAGAATTATATTTATGTTTCTTGGCATCTGAGAGCACACAGTATATGCAGTATTTCATAATGACTGTGAAAGTAATTTGGGTCACCAATTGTTGCAGTAACATTGCATCTGAACACAATACATCATTCTGTATACATATGAGGGAATATCATGTTTTATATTATACTCAGTTCCATTGTTTAAGCATAGCACTTCAATGGTACTGACAGTAACTGTTTTATTGGTATGTGAATTAAAAAAAAAAAGTAAATTTTACTAACAAAACTATTATGGCATAATCGAG
The DNA here is from genome assembly GCF_047370975.1 of Nipponia nippon. Taxonomy (NCBI): domain Eukaryota; kingdom Metazoa; phylum Chordata; class Aves; order Pelecaniformes; family Threskiornithidae; genus Nipponia; species Nipponia nippon. Next base: position 137,228,461 of record NW_028262290.1, on the reverse strand, counting down.
TTCAACTGTTGGAGAAAAATGGGGTTTGACTGCAAAGTTTCAAAATAAAACAGAAAACTGGCTATGAGTGACTATTTCCTGCTGGAGAAACAAGGAAGAACACATGAGGAATCTTTTTATTTTTTTTTTTTTTACATTGTTGTAAGGTAATTTTAAAGGTTTAGCCACCTATGATTTCTGAAAAAAGTTTTTTTGTCTGACAATTCTAAACTAAATTTCTACCTCATGATGACTGTAGGAAGCTGAACTGGATGACCCACATGGTCCATTTCATTATGTGCCTACTAAAACATATCCAAAGGTCCCAAGTGAATTGTTTTTGCCACACGTCTGTGGTAAAACACTGTGAAAGGGATGGGGTTTTGTTTTTCCAGAGAGGCTAAGCAAACAATTTCCCTGATCCTTGACTGCCCTTTGGAGTAGGGCTGCCAGCACTGTTTGTAATAGGCTCAGTACTGCATTAAATTGTGCTTATTGGGGGACCGACCAGCTGTACATTGTCTAATACAATTATTCTGTCAAATCCTATTATTATTGGTGCAGTTTAGATGAGGAAACCCTTTTTTCTTCAAATATAATTATAGTGAGCAATGAGCAAAACTGAATATCTGAAAATTGAAAATCCATACAACGACCATTTTAAGGATGCGTTAACTGTACCTACTACAGGATTTCTAAAATTACACAAATATTTTGGAAAAACACAACTCAAACCAGCATCTTCCAATACAAGCCTAGGCTATGGTTTTGGGTTCTTGTGAGATACTCTTCTCTGCTAATAGCACACATTGGTTTCCCCGAGGTAAAAAACACAGTTCAGACTAGTTCTACCATGTGGAAATTCACAGAGGTCAAGACTAAATCCTCTGTCTTGAGTTTGACCTTGGCATGTGCATGCATCAGCAAAACTAATTGCATTATCTTCACTGCATTCTCAGGGAGATATAGGCTACCATTTTTAGCAATGAAAACTATACCTAGCCAAGGGCTAAAAGACAGTCCACTGATTAACCCAATAGCTTTTAATAACCTTCTTCAAAAGTTTAACACCTATTTTAGATACTGCCTCTCCATCTAGTCCTTTGATAGGCCATAAACATTGTCCATTGAAGAATATACTTTCTTTCTAGCTAAATTCAGTTTTTCTAAAGCCACTATTCATTTCCTCATCTCCCTTGGTTATTAAACATTACTCTGTGGGCAGCTATCCACTCTGTCATAAATTTTTTCAGACTCATATTAGTGCACCTAATTTACATCAAGCAGACCCAGACGAGAAGCTCCCCTGAGGATTAACACTTTGTTTTTGTTTTTTTTCCAGATTAACTGTCAGTGGTACTGTAGCAATCAAAGCAGGAAAACTCTTCATTCTTGAGACCTAAGTATTTCACCTTAATAACACCACAAATTAGAGGATAGCTTGGCATACCAAATCAATTCCTGAATCATAATTTTCACAGTGCCTGTCCATAACTATTCATGTTACTTTTGGTTGACAATACCTGGATGATTTGCTCTATATTCCATTTCCCTATTGTTATTCTACAGATTCAAGCATCAATTTGAAAGGTTTATACTCTCTGTGACTGTTGAAGAGTGGGTATTTTTCCATTACTTAAAGTAGGGATTTTGACAACTGTATACATTCCATTAATACATTATTTTGGCCATGTAAATGTCTTACTTGGTATCTGAAATACTCTTACTGTTAGTGGAGTTACTTTTTCCACTTACAGCCTAATTTGGGCAAACTCCTTCCCTGCCTCTCTGATCAAACCCATGGTTCTTTAATTATATTCTATAAAAGTCGCTGAGATCGATGATTAACTCACTATACAGAGAAGTGTCTCCAACTACTATAAAGCCATCCAGACTAATTATTTTGCCTATACAACCACATTATATTTATTACAGACATTAGCAGTAAGTGGAAAGAGTTCTTCCATTACTGAGTTAAGCCCGAGTAATTGTGAAGTGAAAATGTAAAACAGGAGTACTGCTAACAGAAAAATCAAATTTAACATGGAAACCATTCACTTACAAAATTGTTTTGGTATTTAACAATTATTATCTCCCAGAAGAAAGGTGTGAAATAAATGGCAGTCTAAATTTTCTAGACAAGGGACTTTGATGTAATTAAAACATTACCGATAGTATTGTTTCCACCAAGCCACAGGGGACTATAGGCTAATATATTTGCTGTTGGTATAACGAAACACTAAGACTATATTTTAACAAGTCTTGTGTGTGGGTTTATATAAAAACCTCGCCAGTGTTACCATCATTAGTATACTTCACTAAAATTTCACTGAGATGTGAGATTCAGTGATTCCTACGCTTAAAAATTATTTTATAAATGAATGTGCTCTATGTCCTTTGTTTTACAACACACTTGTGATACCATTTTTTCAATTGTTAAATGTTTTTAACAACAAAAATATTCTATTTCATTTCTAGAAAGGCAAGAATTATTTCAGCACACTAACTTTTCTTACACCTACTGTCAATGCTGCCTAGGCTATGATTTCATCTATGTTTACTTCTTTTTCTGTGGAACATGGCAGACTAGACACTGCATGATGAAATATTTCTATCACAAAGTATTTTAATCAGGAGCACGTGCCAATAATATTGTGAAAATACAAACCTGAGCATTTTTTTATGCGCTAAAGAAAATAACAATGTGTTTCTGCCAAATAAAGTTGTCTGGAGATTTTGGCTCTTGTTTTGTCAGTAAAAAATTAATTTCTCATGTAAATACTGCTGAGCACTCTTGTCCAAAGTCTTACTTCAGTACAAAACCTGAAGCTGCTGCTTGTGCTTTGCAGTGACTAAAATACGAACCAGTCAATAGGGCACTCTCATCTGTTAAGTCTTGATGACATTAAAATAGTAGTTTATAGCTCCATGAAGGAGCAGCACTACTTCACGATTTTGTCTCCTTTCTTGTGCTTTCAATGAGGGCACGAAACCCCCACACAAACAAATCTTCCCACCCACCTAAGCAATGCCCAGAGAGGGAGGCTGCTGTCCCTGCTTAGCCACAGCAGGAGGAAAGCGTTTTTGACCACTGGTTCTGCCTCCAAGCCTCTGTGGTTCAAGCAAGCCTGCAAAGCCTCCTTGTGTGCTCATGGCCATCCTGGGAAGCTTCCTCCGATTCCCATGCTCCACTGTCTTTCAAATAAATCTACATACACCCTGTGAATGAAGAATAGCGAGACCTTGGGATCAGCTCTTTAATAATGGCCAATTCCCAATGACATCAAATATAGCTATTCAGGTATTTTCTCTGACAGCCAGGCTACTTAAGCTTCTTCTTAGATTTTACAAATAACCTTCCTCTTGCTATTACAGAATACGCTGACAGATTTCACAGTTTTCATCCCATTCCTCCTACAAAACTCTGAGGAAGATTTATGGTGGTAAAGACTGCAGGCTGTTCATCCTTTTGCAAATCTCTTTTCAGTCACTGGGATAGCCCTTACCATGTGCATCCATATATACATATATATCCATATATATACAAATATATATAATGATGTGACTAGGCTATTGCAGTTTGGGCACTCAACCTTCTCATCTGCCACATGTCCTCTTCACTAGCATTGGGATGCAGTTCAACAAGCCCTACTTAAATCTGCAGAAGCTACTGGCAAAACAAGCCTTTTTAGTAAGTAAGTTTCCTAGGCTTTCCTATACAATTCAAAACTGTATTTCTAAGTTCCTTCAGAATTCATTGGAGCTGAGGTATACTGATACAGATTTTTTTAAGATATGAGCATAACATAACACATACCCACCTAAGTTGTTTGCAGTTTCAAACTTTATACATTAATCTATCTCACTGAGCAGACCACTACTTTCAAGTTATCTATGTGCTAATAAATGTCAGCCTTAAGAATACAAAGTAGTATCTCTTAGCACACCCTGGCTGAAGCAGGTTCCTTTCACAGTGAGTTTTATATCCCACATCCCCATCAAATATTAGTAGCCTAGCTTTATCAAGCATTTACTCTCATTCTCTAGTTTTTGTATTTTTTTTTTTTTGGTCATTTTGTATTTGCCAGCACTCTGTGCCTCTCTCTCCTGGGATTCAGGTGACTCATCAAGACATCCAGTCAATTTACTCTTGCTAATTGAGAAATAGCTTATGAAAATAAACACAACATAAATGCTGTTGCAGTAAAATATGGCTTTTCTCTACATGTCCTGTTCCTGTTGGATAAAGTCAAAAGGAAGTTTCAAACTCCTTGTTGATGCACCCATAATATGCTCTCTTGAGGGTTTTGAACAAGAGACAGTTAGAAGCCTTAAGTTACTGCAATTCTATAATACATTCCTGCCCTGTTTATCCACTGTTAAAAGGCATTTTACCATATACGACTGCAAATTCTCATTCATCACAGAAATTCAACACAATTGTCATGACTATCTGCCTTGTTCAAATAAGGTTCATGACTGCTACAATGAATTTGCTGCTCAGGTATTAGATGCTATGTTAGATTTAGATATAAATACCTGTTCATGATTTACATGAATAATTAAACTTTTTTCTTTAAAAAATTCTAAAAAAAAAATCTGTTCTTAAAACAAAAACAAAAAACCACCAAACCCTTTTATTATCATCTTCCTCTGCATTGATCCAAGTTCTAATTTTGCGACATGTTCATTTAAACAGACATGATTTGTAACAAAACCTTCATTATACAAGACAGCTAGAAACAGAGCTGTCTTTAACAATGAATCACAATTCTAAACCTTATGATTCACCCAAGTATCTCTTTTGCCAAGGAAGACCAATGTGATAAAACAGCTAAAGAATGGAAATGTAAATAGTAAAGCTGTGATATAAAGCAAGGCATGCATATGCTTTAGTTACTCATAGACTCTTAAGATCAGACACCAGTCATTTTTAATTATTTCTAACTTTTAGTTTTTCCTTCCAATTTAATTATCTTTCTAACTAAAATAAGGACAGTGCAGACTATTTTGTTCAAAATAAACCGCTAATGAATGCATAGTCAGATGTGCCTTTTCCCTGGTGTACATTCCTATTCTTTCTTATTTAACACATTTGCTGATACGTTATGTGTTACAGTGTGCGTAGGCAATCAGATCAGAAATAGGACAAACTAATAGCATTGGCAACATCCCCTTGCACTGAAAAAGAGGAACTGAGAACTGTTCTCACATACAAGAATGCAATTACTTGCTCTACTGAGTATCAACACAAAATGAAAGGACAATCCACAGGAAACCAAAGGGCTGAGATTACTTCTATAAGATTATTGTTTCACTTTGTCATCAAAAGTAAATTACCACAAACAGATGAATGAATGTGTGATTTCTGCATTTGTGAGCATCAGAAAGTTGAGAGATAACTCTTTTTCAATTGAAAAAGAAATGCTTCTATGTCTACATTTTCACAGTATGGTAAGCATTTTTACAGAAATTACCAACAAAGAGTTAAATGATCTGTTCAAAATATCTTTATTCCAGTATCACATTATAAATGCAGTATCAGAATGTTATGCTAAATGCATGTCATATTTCAGTGTTTAGCATTTCCTGATTTTGGGGGGGTTAAAAGGACTTGCACAGTAGTAGCTCAGTCTTTTCTGTATCTACATCACAAAATAATCTTTAAATAAATGATTTATAGTACAGAACTTTTAATAATATATCGTCATGCAAAGTTTTCCATAGCCTGCAGAAACTTCATTTACGACAAGCCAAGTATGCAGGAGGGAGCCAAGAATTAGCAGGGAGAGGGGACAAAGCCTCTTCCAGAGTCTTCCTTCAGAAACTGGTAAAATCTTTCTAATGCTGTCCAAGGCAGAGCTCAATCAGCCAGATGCTTGCATTCAGGTCAGCCTCCCTTCAGTGAGCACCTTACATGAAATCAACTCTTGTGTAGGGGACCAAACTAAATAATGTGCACCACTGAAAATTCACACATGGCTATTTTCGTGGCAGAATTTGAAATGTAAGAGGGGAAAGCGAATATGTTAACTCCCTGTGTAGGAGATAACCTATATAAAACAAATAAAACACACTACCCATGTTCAAAATGCAATTTTCTGAGCTGCGAAGTAAATAAAACTTCAACCAATAATCTCTAGAATTGCAGAAGTATGTTTTCTAAACTGAAAGTTACTTTTGTGCAAAAATTCAACTATTACTTCCAAGTCGTATTCATTGTAAAGGTGCTCAAGAAAACAGAAAATATTTTACTTTTCTCAATCTAAAGAAAAGCTGTAGTAGTTTATTTAGCTCCCACAGAATATCAGTTTACGTTACTGAGCACAAAAGTAAAAGATATATTCAACACACTGTCAGGTATTAAAACACTGAGACATGATACATAATATACCTGTGTTCGAAACTTATATTTTATGTTAATTTACATAATTTCCATCAATGGGAAAAATATTGGGCCAAAAAAGGCTCTGTCTTTAATGCCTGTAACTTTCACCACTGTAACAGGCTAGACAATATTTAAATTCATATTTAGATACTTGGACTGAGGAACAAATAATCTTTGGTTATCCAACTTAAATAACTTTCTTCATGTTCTACAATAAAATTTATACATTGGATAGACTTAACAAAAAGCAAGAGCAAATGGAAATCTCCCCTTTCTAACAGTTGATCTCAGAAACATGTACAAAATTCTACCAAAACCACCCGCTTTCTTCAGGCTTAGCTGCTCCCAAGGTTCTTAATTAACGATTGCTCATGCTACCACTTGACCACATTACACTAGAGAGCTATTACCATTATATCTGCTTGTAGGAACAAGACTACTGCTTGAATACATCATTCTTTGCAAGATCAAACTCTTTGTAGTACCAGAGGGAAATTCTGCCAATCTGTTTTACCAGATTTGAAAACTGTATGCCCAGTAATTCCAAAATAATGTATTACTCTGCATGTGTGTGTGTACCGCCCATGATTGAAATTACAGTTTAAAAAAAGGTAAGTTTCCTGATGCACAAGAATAATAAAAACCAATTTGCATGCAGTACAGTTAGCTATCTTTCTTTATTGACTGACTTTGAGGGAAAGTCAAGAGATATAGGTACTACCATGCAAGCACAGAAGACAACATTTTATACTATCTGAACTCCTGCTGTCAAAGACAGAAATCTTACTTTCTCAGTGTGTAATCTGAATGTATCCTCCAGAGCTGCTAGAAATAGACTGCATTAGTGACAGACCTTCGAAAGAATTACCACAGCCAGAAGTCTTTTGTATTAGCAGGCAATACCTTCAGGTTTCATTTTGTGGTAAGCCCTAAATTTGATCTCCTGTAACACTTCCTGAGTAAGAGGTAGGAGTTACTAGCTTAAGATTTACTCTGTGACTTTTTAAAGTATACCGTAACCTCCTCTAATACTGCAAGGAAGTTAATGACTAGAACATTTCACTTCTGCAGTTAGCAGTGTCCTTGCTCAGGAATTCCACAATCTGCTGAGCCAATATTGTTTTAAGGGATAGGAGTTTGCACTCAGAAAAGGCAAAAGCAAAAAACCTTCCTGGAATTCAGGGTTGACTAGTAGTTCAAAGCAATTCAATTACTGTAACACAGTAAGCAGGAGCTGCAATTATTTTCACACTGAATTTATTTAATGCACCTAAAAAAACATCTCCTGACTATACTTAACAGTCACGCATACACAGTTCTGTTAAATCCCCAAAACTCTCTATGAAGACAGGTGACAGTAAAGCTGGATAGGGATGCTAAAATTATTTGTTATCAAATGGAAATGGCGGAATCACTGGGTTTGAAAGAGTCAGTGGTTTTGAAGTCCAATCACCAGCTGGTTAAGAGCGCTGCACCTCAGTGGTTAATTCCAGGGCCAATTCTGTTTAGCATCTTTAACAACCTGTACAGAAAGCACCCTCAGCAAGTTTGAGGACAACACCAGTTTGAGAGGAGCAGTCAATACCTACCTGGAGGGTAGGGCTGCCATTCAGAGGACCATGACAGCCTGGAGAAATGGGCTAGCACTGAACTTTAACAGTGTAAATGCAAAGTCCTGCATCTCTCATGCTCCCATGGCTCTCTACAACTACCTAATTCGAGGGTATAGAGAAGAGAGAGCCAGTCTGTTCTCAGAGATATATAGTGCAAGGATAACGGGCCACAGACACAAATTGCAGCAAGGGAAATTTTGGCTTAGGTATTAGGAAAAAAAAAAGTAGTGCTAGGCTGGACAAGCATTGGAGCAAATGCCCATAGAAGCGGTAGGATCTCCATCCTGTGAGATACTCCAAACATGTTGAAATACGGCCTTGAGCAACCTCCTCTACTCTGGGTGGGATCTAATTTGAAACTGGCCGTGCTCTGGATGGAAGGCTGGACCAAGGGACCTGAAGAGTGCCCTTCCAATTGAAATTATTGCAGGGTTCTCTGATCCTAAATTTTCAAACAAACACTTACAGGGAGCAAAGGTCTCATGTTCAGTCTAATGAATATACCCATAAACATGTCTTCACATCCTCGCCACAAGAAAAATGTTGTATTTTCACAGGTGAATTTACACAACCTTTTTCACAAAAAGAAGCATGTAAAGTCACGCAACCCTTCCTTTTTTTCTTCTTTTTGAAAACATACTTTCCACAAACACCTGTGTAAATTTGCTTCAGGTAAGGATGGTGAAATAAACTGAACAAACAATACCATAAAATTAGTCACTAATGTGGCATCTATATTTAAAAACAAATTAATGCTGATATTTTATGAATAAAACATTTGCCAAATACTGGTTAGGGTCCACCCTACCATACTAGCATTCAGTACTTTCCTTTGCTGATGCACATAAAGATAGATAAAATTAATGTTAGGTTATAATGACTAAAATTTTAGGCATTTCCCACACCAGTGCAGCTATAGATTTCTGAAGAATATATGACAGAAACAAAGAGTCTAACCTCTTGCTTGTAGCCCAGGTCCACAAGTCTCATGTGCTCCTGGACTGTCTTGGCGCACGTACCACGGTACTAGCTGGCACCTGCGCCACTTGTGGGTCTTCCACCTGAAATGAGGGGAGAAACAATCAACTTCAAACAATCCATCTAAACTTGTAGCAATCAAAACTGAGACAGCACAAGTGCTAGATAGTAACAGAAATGACTGTAAGCTATTGCTTATTATTACTAACTGGTCACAGCCAATTCACAACAAACAGTAACAATACCATAAACTTTTCCCTCTTTCCTGTTAACTTTTTTGCTCCTTTTAGGAGTAGGCCATTAAAACACAGGGAAGGAAGGAAGAGGTGGATGAGGGAAGAGAAAGCAAACCATATATATTTTCAAGGATTTCAAAGTGCAAAGGTCCACTAACACTACCTAACAAATATACAGTGAATACAAACCACAATATGAGAGTACAAGTTGAAAAAACATGTCTGAGCTGTCTCTGGTTGATTTAGACTACCTGTAGCTATAGCAGATGGGAGAAGCTTCACACTCCTTTTCCTCGAACAAGGAGTCTGGGCACTCACGACCACCATTGGCGGGGAGCTGGATGATGACTCGGTGACGGGACTGCTTCTTTACTGTGACACCCCCTGCAAAGAGTAGAAGAGCTTGTTTCTCCTGCTACTACATGGGGATGACAGTAATTAGGGGAAAAATAAGATTTAACATAACAGATATTTGAGTCGATTGCTACAACAGTGACATGCTATTTTGTCCATAAGCAGAAAATTAAGCTTAATAGATAAAACACTTTAATCTCAGCTAAAGGCCAGGAAGCAGAACTAAAAAGAAAGAAACAGTAGCAGTACTGTACAAATGAATATACAGCTGAAGTGAACACACAGTTCAAGTGAACAAAAATTAAACCAGCTCAGTTTGTTGCTACACTTTACAGTTCAAAGTGTAAATTTGCCCTAATCATTTACATGCAAAACTAGAAAGATAAATTCATGGAAAGAAATTATTATATTTCACAATTTTTCCATTCAGTAAATGACTCAATCATAAAATCTGCTTGCCTTTTGCTTATCACCACAATCAGGAATATAACAAATTTAATTTACAGTCTTAGTTCTCTCCAGGCCGGGCTTTAATTCTGCTCCCTGTACCCTCGTTTCCCACCTGGGACTAGCATTACCCTATCCAGATACACAAAAAATATTCCAAAAGAGCATGCTTTACATTTAAATGTGAAGTTTTATTTCCCACTCTGGAATTAATTTACAGTTTACAGTTTTTAATTATTATAGTCATTTATTATTAATGATAAACAGTAAATAGTTCCTGTAGGAATTTTGATTCCAGTCATGTTCAGATATCAGTTCTTCAGGCAGAAAGTTAAGAGAAAAGCCACAAATCGATATTAATTCCATAGAAATACCTAATACACAAATATTGTTAGGTAAAAATCTTGTGGGTTTTGGCTTGTGTTTGGTTTTTTATGGTTTGGGTTTTTTTGTTTTCCAGAGAGCTGTAGCACAGACATTTGGCTGACTGGGTTGATATCAGCTTTGGGTGGGTTATTACAGCAGCTGCAGCTTGTCTGAACACAGAAGCGTGCTGGACCACAGCCAAACAATTGTAATTAGGAGCAAGCGGCAGGAGAATCCCAGCGGTGGCTCTCCACCACCTGGCCGCTTTTCAACGCAGAGGAAACCCTCCACTCCTGAGTCAATCAGCTCCAGGAGATGCCAGGAGCTGGCACAAGGGGCAAGACAGACAGACATGCAGCCCAGCAAAGCTGCTGACCAGCTTGCTGACACAAATGGGTAAAACCCATGAAATAAAAATTGTTTGTGTAGTATAAAAAGAGTTTGACTCACTGGATAGACAAAAGGCTTGTACTGGTTCACAAATATACTGCTTTTTAGCAACATACATGCTAGTTTGTAGTCAATATTCATGAAGATATGTTCATTGCATCCAGATCTTTCTTAAAACCCACAGAAATAAGAACAGAAGAGGATGGCATTTTTGTCCAAGATGACAAAAAAATATTTCAGAAAAAAAACATTAATTCTACTGTAAAATAACACAGTATTTAATAATTAATAACTGTTTCATAGATTCAGATTCAAACGTCTTACTTCACTGTTCTTCTTCAAAGGTTATAAATTTAATCTTCCTAACCCCTTTTTTATTTGTTAGAAGGCACTAAGCACTAATGGGAATTACTACAAAAATGAGTTTATGCTTGTGTCATTTATAAAGCATAAAGAATTGGCTGTGACATCTGAAGTGCGTATATTTGATGTAACAATATCTTACATTCTGATAATATGGTAGCTGTGAGTAATCACCATGTCCCACACAGGGATTAGCACCCCATGGAACTTGGGGTATGACAGACTCTTTCTGTAATAGTACATATTATAAAAATGCCTCCTGGTAAGCTTAAAAAAGAAAAAGGGATAAGGCAGAAAAATGTGGGCAATATTAAGCCAGTCATCACTTTATGTATGATTTCAATGTAATAAAAATTCAAGGGAGACCAGCACTGTTTTTAAGAGCTTTGCCAAGTGTATTAAAATGGTATTGCAATGTATGTTTAAGTCAGGCCATTAACATCAACTTAAAGTCTGCTGATTTTTCTTAACTTTCCTTCAGTTTTCCTAGAAGAAACTAGCCAAAAATATGTACAAATGCTTATGTGCCTATCTATCTATCTATCTGTCTTCCAGTATATAGAGCCTCAGTTTTTCTGATGAGCAAGCAGCATATGTACTTTCAAATACAAAATCTGACCATTTTATAATCTGACAATTCAAATGCAGTTTCTACAATTGTACAAGTATCTGTTTTGGTTTTACACTAAGAGTTATGTGTCTGTTCTGTGACTAGTTATCTCTTTATCAGTGGGAGATGCAAATGGGAGTTTGTAACATAAAAGTAGGCAAAATGGGAAAAAAAAACCAAACAGATGCTTATGGAAAATATATAGAAATAACTGTTCTATTCAGCAAAAACACTATGTCCTCCTTGGAGCTGCTCTACCAGCTATTACATGTCCTCTGCCAGAAAGAGATGTGTATAAGTGTTCTGCCAAAAGTGACTGCTAGTCTAACTCCTTTTTCTTCTTACAATCTGCCTACTAGCACGCAATGGATAAAATTACCTTCTTGACAGGAAGAAGGACACAATGTCCAGTCACTGAACGGAGTCACAATGCAGTCCTTCCTACAGGGAAGCAGACAAGGCCTCACTGTTTCTGGTCGGAGGCTCTCAGGGCATCTAAACAAAAACACGAAAAAGAAGCATTATAAAATAAACAATCATTCTGCAGTGAAGTGGTGAATCATGAGAGGTACTGAATGCCTGCAGGCACACGAAGGCAGTGTTAGTTGCCCAGAATTCACCAGGATTGAGCTCAGAAATAAAAACTGTTAGAATTTAAATATAGCTGGTGGAAGCAAGCCAAAATCAGTGCATTCTACCCCTGGGGATTTAACTAGAAAAAAATCATGGTTCCTCACTCACCACTCCAGACTCTGCCTTTTGAGTATTATTTTCAAGCTTCCAAATGATTATGAAGAAAAGCCATCTAGTTTAGCTTAGCAAAACACATTTTTAGCTCTTCACAAATTTACCAGAAACATAAACTCTGGAAGGAGGCATATTTAAACTAAATAGCATTGCTAACCCAGGAACAAATAGGTATAAGCTGGCCATGATTATGACAGAAACCAGAAAAGGGCTTGAAACTGCCAGATCAATGAGACTGTAAAAGGCTGTCAGAAAGGACAGAAAACCTTGCTTGTTTTAGGAAGAGGCTTGATCAGCATATAAAAGGGATTATTGGGCTGCCACATACAGGACTCATTAACCCAAGACATTTTCCCCCATTCTGTGTTCCTATTATTTCATCAAGGACAAACAACTGTCTATGCTGCAATACTTCTTTTCAGAATGATGCAATAACTCTTGTAGAAGTACTACAAATCTTTAAAATAATTTCAAAATTACTATTGCCCTAAAAGTGCACAGAATGTGGACTGTTGGAGGATGACATAAAGAAGTAAGAAAAATATCACGTGTATTTTAGATCTTTTGGCTCATTGCAGAAAAATGTTACTATGACTAGCTTTTCCTCTTGTGGCTGCTGGGCATCTTGGACCAGACAGATGAGAGACCAGTTTTATATTTGGATTGGATCAGCTGGGGAAGCTCGGCCTGCGCAAGGCATCTTTCCTGCCAGGCTGAAGGGAGCACAGGCAAGTCTAACAATGAACTACTGAGAAAATGTGGTCTCCATGGTCAGTGGAGAACTACACCTGGGTCAGTGCGGGAGGAGAAGCAGGGGGAAAGGAGAAGAAAAGTTAAATTATAGCTTTACAGGAACATGTTCTGCATCAATAACACTTGCTAGTTCATGATTTCCATTGGTTGTCTCTCATTTTCCTGTCAATTCACATAAACTTCTCAGAATACGATCCATTACTGTGAACCAGCACCAACTTCTTGGTGCCCTCTTATAATGACATCTCCACTCTTTTTCTTTTCTCCCCTAAAATACCAGCGTGAAGGATCATGACATATTATACCTATAGCAACATAGATCTCCATTACCTCTCCATAAGTTCTCTACATTTTTAAGTCAAATTGTGCCTTGTTTCTATGTGATTCATAAAATCAGATTATATATGCATGGGTGTATTGCATATGGTCAGGTACACTTTAAAAAAATGCCTTCCACCAATTCTATACATGGAGTACTCTTTCAGAAATTTTCACTAAGGTTAAAATTAAAAATGCTTCTGAAAAGTATTGAACATTGGCTTACTAATGGCTTTTTCCTTAAAGAACAACAGAAATTATAAGCATAGAAAACAGTCTGAATTATACTCATTCACTGTTTCAGTGAGAACTTCAGCTTTCAGGAGCACTGAACATTACAATTCCTCTTCAGATCCTTGAGCAAGGCAATTAGTTCAATTAGGACACCATTTCTATCTTTTATATTGTTTGTGTTTAGTATATGTGGCTTAAAGCAAAGTATTGATTTTTTTGCAGTCCTTACTCAAGGTCAAATTAAACAGAAGAGATACAAGCCGAAGTCTGTAACTTGTGAGGTAGATAAGGCCAATAATATTGATTGTATCATACCACAGTAATCCTTTTTATTAAGGGGAGTTTAAAACAAGGTTCCTATTTACATTTTCATGTTAAATGTCTGGTTCTTTCAAAACGATTCAGTGATTTTAATGTGACAATTTGAAGGATCAACCAAGACTTTTTTTTCTCATTTCACAGGATTAATTTATGACACAATAAAACAGCCCTTCTCCCAAAAATTTAAGGTTAAATCAAAGGCAGAGACATTAACAGCAGATTTAAAAAGGAAGATAAATCATTAGAGGTTTTTTTAAAATGTAAAATGAGTACCAAATAAAAGATATAATGGTATCGTGACTGAATAGAACAGCAACTTAATGCAGATACACAACAATTTAGATTACTTAATGTGCTGGTGTTATTCCCCATATTTCCATTTAAAGTAAATTAGGAATAAGTCTACCACTGAATAAAGCAACAAATGGCAGACATCATGCAAATATTTAGTGCGAGAATAGCTGCCTCATGAACTTTCTAAATGACCTCTGCTATCAGCTCTTCCAGCTTAGAATCTGTCCTCAGTGGGATATATTTACAGACTGCCAAACTGTATGAAGATATTATCAAATGCATTTTACTAACAGTTAATCTGTATTTAACCCTGGTCATATATTAAACTGCAAAATTAAATCATTGTGCCAAAGGGATCTCTTAGAAAAACATGTATATGGGGGAAAAAAACTCACAAAGGTGGTCAAACTAATTCTCAAACTAATGTCCTGTCAGAGCTGTACTATACTTGACCTCCTCACTTTGCTTCTGAGAAGATGCAGTTACATGGGTTGTACTGTATTTAGACCCAAAGCAGTATTTTTGCATGGAACTGCACTAATCCATATAGTGCACTGCTTGCTTGGAGGTACCACAAGGATATTGGAAATGGTGCTGCACCGCACACCACACACATGCCTCAAGACTTTTATCTCAACTCGACGTGATGATGGCAAGGAGGCAACTGGATTTAGCAGTCAGTCAGCAGCCAGCAAAATCACCACTGTAATTATCACCCATAAAAATCAATAGTGAGAAGGGTATTTCATAGTCCTTCTGTAGCTTCAGTTTTGTATTTTTAAAAGATGAATTGTTCCCTCATGAGAACACAAAGATGGAGGTCTTTTTCTCTTTGCCTGCAGTTATTGGTGATTATAGAGCAGTAAAATCCAAAGATAATTACAGCATGAAGATATTGTTTAAGATCTTTACTTTTTTGGGCCTACTTGTCCCACGTTGACTCTCACACAGATGACCTTTCGTGTTTGCATCCCCACAGAACAGGTGGCCTCCCCATTCCAGCTGGCAGAGGAGTTGAAAGCAGAGACAGACGTATCCTCTATGCACTGTCCCCATGGGCCAGTCTGCCAATGATACACAGTGCAAGAGTGTTCGTTACAGCTGCGCGTTTCCTGGAGGGCACTACTATTTGGGCACTGTATTCCTCCTGAAACAATAAAACAGGGCAAAAGTTCATGCAGTGGAAAGAAAAAAAGTGTTCTATTAAAAAAAAACCACAACACTTTGAAATGTTATCAGTTAAATATTATCACTTTGATTACATAAAAGAAATGTTGTTCCATTTTCCTACTTTTCATATGCCCGATATGAACTTAGACAAACTTCAGTCAACAGACTACACAGAACAGAATGTACGTGGACAGTAAATGTAAATGTGTACAACAAGGATGCCAAAAATAATCATAACTTCTATAACACACTAATGGGCTTGGAGTAATCCACAGGCTTTTTATTTTGGGGTTCTCTAAAAGAGACTGCAAGGGATCACATAAGGAGGTATGAAGGCTCTAGGCAGAAGAAATGGTTAAATATTCTGGTTATGCATGTGTAGAAACCACTGTTTATGTCTAATTCACGGATCAATTAAAAAGATTTTTGGAGGTCTTGTCCTAGCTCCCAGTGGATATTTATCCATTTTACGCAATTACCAAAGAGGATGGCACAGCTGGCAATTTCAGGTCCAGATTGAGATAACAAAGGCTGTCACAGGTAAAAACTAAAATGCATCCATGTGTCAATAATTGTGAAGAAAAGCTCAGATAATGCTATCTTTGTTGTGTCCAGTTTCAGATAGTATGTTCAGTTTCTTATATTCAAGCACTTCAAAGCTAATCTGTCCTCCCAGTCCTCCATGAGTAAAGAAGAGGTCTCTCCTACCAGACTTGATCGTAGGCTACTAGATGTCTAGTCCTGTGAGTAGACAGCATGTCTGCTAGATCTCTGGTGTTACTAGACATACAGACTCTAGATTTAAGAATTAATTTAAACATTCATGGACTACACAGGAACAACAGGACTCCTATCTCCAGATGACAGAAAGGTAGGGGCAATCTCAATAACATTGTAGTCTTTCCTAAAAGACAAGAACAGTAAGAAAGATAACTGAAAGAGGAGCTTTTTATTAGTTACTGCAGATGAGCTATACTTTGCTTTTCACTGAAAAGAAAAATGTATGCTCACACCAAGCACGTATCAGAGAGCACATTAGCCTTTCTATCCCACCACTGAACGTTAGGTTGACCTCTGGCCCTACAGATGTGCAAGAGGGAAGGGGTTTTAAGCACTCATTGTTGACAGAAATTAAACAAACAACTAAATGTAATCAAAGAAACAACTGATACTTCAAGTACTCCAACAGAAGTAAGTCAAGTGTCACAAGTGGTGGAAATACTTTATAGCCCAAGTTGCTTTTGTGGAACATCTAGATCTGCAGCAAACATGAGGAAAGGGCCATTCTAGTGAAACCACGGGACAAAATCCAAATTCTCAAATTGTTTCCAGAGAGATAATTTTAACTTCTGACTTTGGGCTAAAAATATTGATGCAACCAAGAAACAGTAAACATCATATTAACTGAGATGACAAGCTAAAAGGACGAGCCAAAGATGAGCTAATCTTAAGTTTTGCAAAGGAGGATTAGAAAAACCTAAAAATGTGTGAATGTAATTAAACAATGACTGAAAGGGAATTGGTTCTGGCTCAGAATGGATGCAAGTCAAGTCTGTCAGATTTGCTTTAATTACATGTCAATATGCATAGCACCAAGACAAAACGTCATATGCATTTTCCTAAAAAAGGACGTAAAAAATCAAATGGTAAAACAAAATTATGGTTATGTAACACGATTCAAAAAGTTATTCAAGCAGCTTCCTTCAGGAAATAAAAAATCTTCCAGCTAACAGCAGCAGATAGGAATATAAGCAAGGAAATTAGGAAAGTGAATGTATTTTGAAAAAGAAAAAAAAAAATCAAAGGTAGTAAAGTCACAAATTATTTGGCATGGGAGAGAAAACTGATCCACATGAGAAGGAGTCTAGACATGTTCCCCCAGTATAAGGGTTTAAAA
Source organism: Nipponia nippon (assembly GCF_047370975.1). Lineage (NCBI taxonomy): Eukaryota > Metazoa > Chordata > Aves > Pelecaniformes > Threskiornithidae > Nipponia > Nipponia nippon. Next base: position 137,211,003 of record NW_028262290.1, on the reverse strand, counting down.
AAAGGAGAATTTAGAAGAGATAAGGGAGGTTACTAAATTAATTCTTTCCATCTGATGTTAGTTCAAGAAGAAACAAGGAAAATATTTAAGCAAATTCATAAATTAAAGGGGGATGTGTGGGAAGAAATGTTTCCCCAGGAATGGATGCCACAACCACCAGTTCCTAAGGCATTTGAGAATAAAGTGACAATTTAGATTCAGCTTTGACAGCTATGCAAGAATGTACATTCAGGGAAAAAATGAGAGTGACATTGACTTGTAAATGAAAAACATTGGGGCATGAATGTCTGCAGCTCAGTGGGAATCCAGTTCTGTTCAGATGAAATCTGTAGTTAAAAAAACTACATAAAGAATGAACAAAATGTGAAAATAATACTATTGAAATATAAAACAACTACCACTAGTACTAAATCTTTGTAATACTAAAAAATATACTGCTTATTTATAAATCAGTGTGCCATTCTCTCCAGGAAAACAGCATTCCTTTGTGCTCCCTCAAATTAAAATAAGTACAGAAAAAGCAGAAGGGGTTGGAAAACTGGCAGTTAGAGACACCCTTTATAACATCTGCGTAGGTGTAACAAGATCAGGGCTGCTCAACTTTAAGAGCATTTCACCAAATGAGGACAGGTTTGATAGGAATATAAAAATTAATGAGTATCACTGAAAAAAAAAATAGACATTTAATTTTATCACAATACATGAAAAAGGTCCATACAATACTAAATACATTTTATGTAATCATGATCAGATGACCGTAAATAACTACTTGGCAGTACTAAAAATATTCATTTCAAGGTACAAACAACAGTTGGAGCTGAAGAATTTCTTTTTGGATTTGGATACTTAAGCAAAGCACACTTGGAAATGAAAGGCTAGCTTTAGAGAGTGACTTGCATGTTACTCATAAAATAGCAGAGATATAAGGGTAGTTTCCTTGAATGCTTTAACAGAATTGTCACATGCTTAGATTGCTTTTCTACCTGATTTGGAGCTGGTAATGGGTAAGACATCTCGTACTGTACGTATTCAAGTACTGGATTTTATAAGTCTTTTTTTGTGACACTGTCTTGATAACTTCCAAATTTCAAAATGCTTAACATCTTTTAAAGCATTTAGGATCATTTTAATTAATCATTTTGATATCACTCATTTTACAAATGCATGTAATTTTATATATGCATTTCAAAACAGCTGGAATAATCTTAAAGTTTGAGAAAAAAGATGATTCTGAAGTGCCTCTTGTAATCTAGAGAGTGAGACGTTACTCATTTCTTCTTTGCCTTAGGAACGAGGTAGGCACTCCTTGAGGCAGCTGCACTTCCCAAAGCCAGACGTGGTCAGTACATGCAGACCGATAACATCATAACAAAGACTGCTCTTTTGGTGCAAATCTCCTGTTCCAGTTCTTCAAACATTCATGCTTCCTCACCTGGTGCATATCAGTTATACAAACCAAGCAGACCTGTCCTATAGTACACAACAGGACAGGAGTTAGGGTGCACCCATGGGAGATGAGAGGTCTGCCCTCAAGTCCTTTCTCGGATAGGATTTGAATCCCAGACCCCACACTTCAGGCAGGAATCTGAACTGAGGGGCTCCTGAGCAAAAGGGGAAGCACAGTAACATTCTCTGCCCCAGCTCACCTTCACACGCAGGTGGCAGGTTACTTTGCAAGTCCAGTCTGAAAATTCAGGTTCCCCAATCATAAAACTAAGTGTTCTTTTTATTCCTGTTTCAGCTGATATCAGTTAAAACTCATGAAAATCCATCTTCTCCAAAATTGATCCTTTCATGAATAAGCAATTTTCTGGGAAAACAATTACTCAATTCTGTGCTTTCAGATTTAGTTACCAAGCACTGGTATTTCAAGCCAGGAAAATACCAAAATTCAAAACAAACAAATTGAGCAAGTGTAAGAAGAGTAAACACATTAAAAAGCCCTAAGTATAACTCTTCTTTTGCAACTATGAAGTCAAAGTGCACTGGAATTTTAACAGGTATAAAATTTTAAAGCATGTCAACCATAATTTGCGTAGAGTTGAGAAGAAACTCCTTTGATCCAGGTATTCCTTACACGTTCAGTAAATCAGTCTCGCAGATATATATGAGAAGTATGAGCTATTGGCCCCTGTCAAACAGAATACCTGATGAGATGGACAACTGATATTCTATACTATCTAACTCAGTGATGTTTAATAGTCTGTGATATATGAGGTCACACTAAATAGCCATTCTGGCATTATACTTTGCTAATCTATGAACATACAATACCCATGGTAAGACTTCACCACGCCTATGCATCCCTGCCCTAAGAGAATATTTCAAACAAAACCTTCCTTTGCTCTTATTTCATTAAATTAAGCTTTTTAATCAGATTATTTTCTTCTTTGCATTTGACTTGTGCGTGGTTTTTTTTCAATCTTTACTTTTCCAAAATCAGTATCAGTTATTTACTACTGATAAAACTTGGAATGTATCCACAATATTAGTGTTATGCTGTATGACACTGATTTGGCAGTGTCAATCAATGACAGTGTATAATCAATACAGAATCAATCTGCATATCTACTATTTACTAAAAAATTAAGACTCGTTTAGTACTTTTTAGTCTCAGGTCATGGCTATGTAAAGTAGTCTTAGTGCATATTACTAATTATACAAGATTTATTGTAAGCAGGAAATAAAAAATTAACAGAAATATTAAACAGAAAATAAAACAAAAATAGACAAACTCTACATTCAACAGAGATAGGCTGAGCTGTATACAATGCCATTACTAGACTTATGCAGAACAACTATATGATGTATCAGGTAACATCATTATGTCCTCTGCTGTCATTTTAAATTTTGAGACAATGACTTTCCTGAGTTTCTTACTGTAGCATGAAGATGTATTTGACAGTGACACAAATGAGCTACCACTATAGGCAGGCTCACAGACAGGCAAATTTATAAATCACTTCACCTTTTAAACCTTCAAGCTGAGGACAATGATCGCAGAAAAGATATCAAAAATGGTTATTGTGACACCAGTTTCCACATGGACTCATCTCACAAACCACAGAAAGTCTTTATCTTGAGGAAAGAGACTCCTCTCTCTCTCTCTCTCCACTGAACGCAAGCAAATAAGCCCATCCCAGATGTGCATAACCACAGTGTGCTTGAGGCTCTGCAACGTATAGTTTGACCATGCGGAAGAGGCGTTGTTCTGAATGAGGAAATGCTGATGAGAGGGCATATGGCCAAGGTCAGCTCCTGGCTCAAGAAGAAGTCAGTGTGGTGCTGGAGGGGCAGTCGTATCCCAGTGCTCATTAGAAAACTTTGTCACTACTGTAATTTACATATGGCTTCAATTTTTCCTGTGAAGCTGTTCTTGTCACCAAGGAATTATTATAACACTACTGAATTATTCCTATTCTAAGTAATCCAAGAAAATAGATTATACTGTGGCTTTTTCCTGGGGGTCAGTTATGCTAACTTGATGGTTTCTTCAAACCAATTCAGCAGCATAGATAGCTGGGAAGTAAGAAGAAAACTAAGGTCTTAAGTGTGAAATGACATAGGTCTATCACGGACAGTCATCTGCCAACATTAACAAGCAAAATCACAGAATATACTATTTTTTATTTCAAAGAGAGAAACTGAACAATCACAGATAATACTTTGATAAGCAGTCATCCAAGATCCAGATAAAAGAACCTATTTCACATGTATTTACAGACCCTCAAAAATTTCCATGGGGTGTTCATGTTTAAGTACACCAATGAAGAAGAATTGAGCATTTCAGATACTTTGAGGGATTGCAGTATTCCTTGTGTATGTAATGCCTGCAATGCTTTGGTCTTACCAAGCTTGTAGACTGAACTCTCCATGACTAGCAGTAGGATGTGTGTGATCAAGGACTCACAGTGATAAACCTGGATTCCTTATGTCATCTTAGAAGCCAAGTTTAGCCTTATTCATAGATTGGCAGCAGACTTGCACATTCTTTCATTAATCAATGTCCAACCCCGATATCATAGGAATTGTATATATTTATGTACAATATATTTGTCCTATTGTGTTCTGAATAAAAACTCTCAAATATCATGGCTATATTATACAGGAATTATTATGAAATGGTTTACCTAATCTGGTCTATCACTCATACCAACAGTTCAAGGAAAGGTTCAAAAATCCAAAAGGGAACACCTGTGGGACCGTTCACCTGAGCAGAACTGATAGCTGTTTTCAGAACTCAGTTTTACTGTGTAAATGGAATTATTGGTCTTACATTTATAAGACTTGGGATTTTCAGTAATACATAATGTTTACAGAGTTTTCATCAACAGCAATGTGCATTTTTTATAAGCTCTGAATAGAAATGAAAACTACATGTTTCCCAAAAAAGGTTCATGTGGAGCTTCCTTTTTATATCAGTAGAATACAGACTTTTAGATACATGAATATATTCTGTGCCCCCAGAACATAAAATGACCTCCCAGCACCAACTACACAATCAGTGTTTTATGTTTTGGGAGCACTGCTGATCTCTGTCATGCAGTTCTGGAGGTAAAAAGTCATTCAGTTATTTGTCACGCAGCAAATTACTAAAAGGCATAAGAGACGTATGAAGAGAAAGATGACAATATTTCTAATTTCAGTGAAGCATAAAAAATAAAAGCTAAACTGATACTTTGTGGATATAATACAAGCAAAGGTGAAAAGTACCTTCCAGCTAGAGATGTAACAATATGCTAAGCCTTGGAAGGTTCTTTTATTTATTTATATATTTTTATTCTCTGGAGTTTGTACAGAGTGCAAAGGAGCACAGTGTTGAAGATATCTGACCAAGATGTGAGTGAGTTGCTATGAGCTAGGTAGACATACCAGCTTGTAGCCTTAAAAAAAGCACAGAATAACCTCTCCTCGAAATAGCGGTAGAGAGGCCAGGGTTCAAGCAAAGCTGAAGCACTACAACATCTAGGTAATGAATTGGCTTTCTCAGCAGTAGTTTAGGGATCTCTTCACTACTACCTGTGTGGTTTGAGACTTGTCAGTCTTTGTGACCACTCAGTATTGGTTCTGATCATTGCACAACAGACATAAATAAAATTCATACACCTAAAATCCAGCCTATGCTTAACTGCTTTGCTGCATCTGCAGCCTTGTAAATTATCCTAAGATGTGTTAAGTACCAAAGTCAGAATGAAGTGGGTACTTTTTAAAAAGAAGCATAAGAAAGTGGAATAATTTTCTGGAGTAATTTAAGTTTTCACTTCTGCGGTATGCTTGTCAGGATGTTAAATTTCTGTCTCCAGTAAAACTCCATAAGCATATGGAAAATCTATTATCTTGACCTACATGGAAAAGCAAGAAGCACATGCATATATGTTTATTTGAATTATCATCTGAAAACATGGCTCTCTGTTTTCCTTAACACACTATAAAAAAAGGGACAACATAAAACCAATTTTGTTTCTAATTTTAAGAGCATTTCTGCTTTGTTACATAGATCATCTAAGTAATTTATTATCTGAATCAGCTACTAAAGTGAGTATAGTTCTGATTGCCTCTTACATTTGTAGCAAAGGTCCTTTTCAGGGAAAAGGTTGAAAGTGCCTGCTCTGATACGTATTTTTTTACAATTACCCAAATTATGTCAAATACACAGTATACTTTTAGCAATGAAATGAACTGTGTTTGCAAGCAGAGAACTGTTTTGGTATGTGATGAAGCCTGTCCTTTTCTTTCTGCATTTCTCAGAACGGGTATTCTGTTTCACTACTTCCATACTTTACAGGTTTCACTTTTCAGCTAAATTTTATCTCAACTCTGAAGTAATAAAATGTTAATAGTTTTAAAGAAGAATTAAAACATGCACGTATCCTTTTATATTGAAGGCATTCAACCTTACTCTCAGTAATACACGTGAGTAAATGTTTTCCAAGAACTCGGATTATGTCTCCTTGCTGCCAGTGTTGCACAAGGCATTTTACCAGTTAGACCCCGGCACGCCTGACGTAGCCATTTTAGAACCATGTTACATATAGAATACATTTGCTCTATTACCCCCCAAAATACTTAAGAACAAAACAAAACAAAACCATTTATAGGAAGAATGGAAAATCATCAAAAAATAGACATGAACCTTTATCTAAAACCTTTTTCTTCTTCTGCTTTATATTCTAGCTGTGTCTTCTCTTTGCATCTGCTGCAGATGCTGCACAAGGTTTGCACGAATGGAAACCGTTCACATGAGTGAGGATTTGCAGGGTAAAACTAAAGTCTAACTATGAATAAAAATGTTAATGGGGTTACATTGGTTACCAATTTGAGATAAGAAGCTACAAAAGCCATTTGTTAGCATCTGAACCCATTAAAACTCTCATCTTTTCAGCATTCATACTTATATCCTTCCAAATTGGACCTAAATTATAGCTAGGGTTACTAACAATCCTCTATAAATATCTTTCACAGAGATCTGCATAGGATAAATCATTTGCCTTGTTTAATTTTAATAGAAAATAGGAAAACCATATATTCAAAATCAAAACAGTAACATTATGCAGAATAATAAAAAAAGGCAACATTAGCTGAAATAAGCAAAACAAAATCTCCTCTTTAGAAAAGATTTAGGTGCCTTGAGTAAATGTAGAATAAGCATTTAAATATTATTTCTATATTTAAAAAACCACAACTTCATCTAATAATTTGTTTGTGTTGATCAAGAAATTACTTTGACATTGCAAAGACAGTTGAGAATTCACAATCAAACAAGAGTCTGCAAGAGTATGCGACCTTACCTTCACCTGCATACGCCAGAATGGAGCGAGCACGCATCTGCTTCCCTTCTGTGGTTTTACCGGAGCAGGTGTGTGAGCAGGAGGACCATGCGGACCACATGCTGAGAACACAGTCCTTTGGGCATGGAGCTTCGCAGACAACCGGGATTGGGTAGATAGCATCTCTACACAGCTGTCTGTCAACTTCTTCTCCTGGGAAAGAAAAGGCCAGTAGCAGTCTATCATTTGTTAAATTAACTTAAAATGAGCAATCTAGTCCAGATGGGCACACAAATAAATTAGATTCTGTTCTTCTGTATAAACAAGGTAAATAGATTTTTTATTAAAATGACTTGTCTTGTCTGCCTTGATTCTAGAAGAACATGCTTAAATCTAGTTTAATTTGATATTCTGCTGAAGTGAATGCCAGGCTGGGTGGTCTTTAGGCTTTCTTTTTGTTAATATATGTTTGACTTCACAGAAAATCCTAATGTGAATAACAGAGTATATAATACACCTATGGAAAACTGTACACATGGAAATGCATGTACATTAATCACCTAGTCTTCATCCAGGTTTGTGGGAGAAGGGGAAAAAATATACTAACTTGCAGCTCAGCCAGTTCATCCTTTGAATTGCAGCTATGTATCAAAATATGAAGAGTGTTTCAGTAAGCTGCAGTCAGAGTGTCTTGTTTGGTTAGAAAGATCTTCATTTGGTAGCCAAGCCAGTAACACATCAGTCTTTGTGTCATGGAAGTATAAAAAGATCTATGCATCTGTATTCGGTCACATCTATATACACATTTCATTATAATAAAAAGATCCAGGCTGGTATAATTTGTTTAGTGAAATACTAACTAGTGTTTAAGTAGCAGAGCTATTTTTGTTTTGAGTAAGGAAATCATGGGAGCACTGTGTCTGAGATTTGTCTGAACAGCACCCTAATCACAAAGTGGCTAGTTTTGTAAAGTGACACATGATATCCTGATCAAATCAGTTAATATCCATTAAGTGAGGAATGAAAAAATGACCACATATTCAGAGGTCAATAAGTCTCACTGACAGTGACAAAAGCATCAGGATAAATCTTCACTTTGGAGCAGATGATGGAAAAAATGAACAAAGGAGGGGGAGATTTGGAGTCACTGTTTTAGAGTTATAGCCTTGTGCTGGTTTTGGCTGGGGTAGAGTTAATTTTTTCCATAGTAGCTAGTATGGGGCTGTGTTTGGGATTTGTGCTGAAAACAATGTTGGTAACACAGGGATGTTTTAGTTACTGCTGAGCAGTGCTTACACAGAGTCAAGGCCTTTTCTGCTTCTCACCCCACCCCACCAGTGAGTAGGCTGGGGGTGCACAAGAAACCGGGAGGGGACACAGCTGGGACAGCTGACCCCAACTGACCAAAGGGCTATCCCATACCATATGATGTCATGCTCAGCATATAAAGCTGGGGGAAGAAGGAGGAAAGGGGGGATGTTTGGAGTGATGGCGTTTTGTCTTCCCGCGTAACCATTACACGTGATAGATCCCTGATTTCCCGGAACACCTGCCTGCCGATGGGAAGTAGTGAATGAATTCCTTGCTTTGCTTTGCTTGCGTGCGCAGCTTTTGCTTTACCTATTAAACTGTCTTTATCTCAACCCACAGGTTTTCTGACTTTTACTCTTACGAGTCTCTCCCCCATCCCGCTGTGGGGGGAGTGAGCAAGCAGCAGGGTGGTGTTTAGTTGCCAGCTGGGGTTAAACCATGACAAGCCTTGTTATCATACAAACCAATTACAGAAAGGGCTTGCAATGAAAAGCAGCAGGAACTGAGCAGTAGCCCAATATATAACGCCAGTTGCAAGGAACTTTTTCAAAAAGTTGCATCTAAGAGCACACTGGACTTCCAAGGCCCTGTTAAGCACATACAATCAAGGCATGGAAAGAGCCAGTCTTACTTGTAAACATGAAACTTCCAGTCTCACTTGTAAACATGAAACTTCCAGTCTCACTTGTAAACATGAAACTTTTTTTTTTAAGTTTTCTGAAAAGCGTAACATTTTAAAAGCATCTGAATGCCTTTTGTGTTATATGATCCTTGCTGTACTAGAGCATAAAACCTTCTGTTGAATTATGATTCGTCTACTGAAACGTTATTGAAGCATATGTGATCTCGATGGGACTGAACAGGAGTGTCTATAGCATTGCACTTGCTACGATCCATCATGTCAACCCTTTTGTTTTAATAGCTAATGTCAACAAAATAATGTCTAATCAAGATTTGCAAAGAACATAAGTCTTCGATACAACAAAATATTGGTTAGGAATAATCATTAAATACTCTATAATTTCATGATAAAGACATCAGCCAGTGTTAATAACCACCACCTGGATTCTGAAAAGCTAATTCAGTGAGCACTGTGAATGCTGTAAATAAAGCCAAAGATCTATAAACACTGCTTTACCCAAGCCTCAAATTAGGCTTTTATTGCTTAATAGAATAATAATAAAATGAATCAAACACTAATCTAAACAGAAACTACATTTTTGTCATTCAAGGTTTATAGAGTCTTAAAACCTGTCAAATAAGAATCTCTGATAAACTGAGTTCCTGTAAATAGGAGATTCTTTAGTACTAGTGACATATCATGAGTCCCAGAATTATTAACGAACAAATTCTTTATAAAAAGAGGAGAAGATGAGGGCCATCCATCCAATATCATATGCCTTTAAATCGTGTGAAATATTTTATTCATACAGAATCTTTAGGCACAACAGAACTGCAAACATCAATCTTCTTCAGCTCTGCAAACCAGGGGAAGTCCTGCAGCTCATGCTTTTAAAATAGCCTAAAGTAGTCATAATCATCTGAATTATAAAGACCTTTGAGATCAAGTCAGTCTCAACAGCTATATTTTCTCATATTAAAAATACAAATTTGAGCCCTGCCAAAGGATTCATAGATCTCCCACATCAAGTTCTGCTTCCCTCACTGGACTCAATCTTTGCATCAATTGCTCCTTCTCTTGTATCACAGGTCATCACATCCTGACATCAATGCGGGAGGGATTCCTGCCTGCTTCATCAGAATGGCAAGTGTTCAGGTTGAAGGACAAGGCAGAGGAGGAGATTGCAAACTTCTTTTCCAAAGAATAGAAAAAAAAAGCTAGAAAAGGCGTGAACCGTACTCTCAAATTGTTCCATTGCCAGGTAAGAATCAATGAGGTAAACTGCTGGGACACTTTCACACCTTGCAAGAAATACTACTATTACAATAAAGTCTATCATAGTGTAAACAAACAATACTATATTGAGCTTATTTATTGCCTGCCAACTAAGGTGGTGTTAACTTAAAATTCAAGCTGAATTTGGGGTCACAATGAGAAATTGTGTTAAATTAATTTCAGTCTAAGTTTATATTTAAAAAGAAAAAAAAAAAAAAGCCTTCACTCTCTTCCAAACTCAAAGCCCTCTTTTATCCTTTGCTTTTACAGAGAAACTATTCTCGGAATATGTACCTTCCATATTAGCATTTAGTTTTTGTCAACTGTCCAATTCTTATCTAATGAATTCAACAGCATAGATATGCAGTTGGAAAGAATGTTTTATAATGGGTACTTCTTATCTTCAGGGAGATATTTTATTTAGACTAAATTGTTTCTGACATTTCACTAATGATTTTATGAACAACTTGACCTTTTGTTGTCTTCCTCTTTAAAGTGCATAGTGTAGTCAACTACCAGGAACCACTCAAGCATACGCTGGGTTCAATGCCAATGTAAAGACTAAAGATACTTAGAAAAAGACCCATTTGAAAAAGTTTGCCATGTGTAGCCTAATATTTTATTTGAACTTTATAGGAATACATTTATGTTGCACAAGAGTTGAAGACAGAACTCCAAACACACGAGTCAAAGGTCCCTGCCCTGAATTATTTATACTCCAGGCAACAGAATGACAAAAAGTAAAACCCAGAAAGATGAAAAGAGAATATGACATGTCCATCAAGAATACTCTTCACCATTTATCAGTCGATTTGTTCATTAAAATCTGGAATTTAGCAAAAATCCATATTCAGAAACAGTGCCTATGTAGTTGAATGATATTTCTCTCATGCAACAGTTGCACATTTTGGGCTAAATTATCCAAATTGTGGGAGTGACTGCATGTAGAAATGGCAGGAGGCAAAAGAGGTTTTCTTTTTCAAGGATTTAAAATGTCAAAAACTGTTTAAACCTTTGCTGCGATTTTTACAGACTTGTGTCATCAGTAAAGACCGCCAAGGAGATAGCCTTTCAAATCCACATCTCTTCCTTGGACTGTTATGCTGGACCCAGCTAGACCATCAGCAAAGCAAGTCACTACATTAAAACCTCCCTGTGGCCTTCTGGGTATGAAGAACTTCTAGTATGTGTTCACACACCAGAGCCACTAGTGAACTACTGAACTATTTAATTTATTTAAAACAAATAAACACACAAAAAATCCACAAACCAAGCAAACAAAAAAACCCAACCCCCCTAGTGAACAGGCAAATTTTTACAGGTTAAAGAGAGGTAGCTTGTGAATAGTATGCAGGAGGAACTGGCTAACTGTTCATAAGTATCAGACTGTATTCATGTCACCATTCTTGTTTCATTACATTCACAAAGCAGATATGGTATTTGTGAAAATTTGGTCTACATGCTAAAGGCTCGGCTAGACCACATAAGACTTATGTTCGGTGTTTAATGTAGCTGAATCATGTCACTCCTTTATGGTTTTGTTTACTCATCTGTAAAATGTATCTGATATTTAAGTTTCTGGTAAAATGCTTTAAGATCTTTCCAATGGGAAGCATTCCCAGAGCTAGTATCACTAGAGAGGCATGGCAAGGAAACCCTCTTGCTTATTGTGCATCTTTTAATATGATGCATGCTTCAGTGCACAGTAAAAAATTGCTGTCAAATTCTGACCTGTAGTAAATGGAAAGGCAAGTGCTTAACAGAGGGCAAAATTTTTTTAAAGCCTTAAAATGAACAGTAAAATCACTGCATGATTCAATGAGGCATAGAGAATAACTGAAAAAAAAAATCAACATAAAATAAATATGCTGCTGGGGTCCTATGCAATAAGGCAATGAACTTGGTCTCAGTCCTGTACCTGGAAACCAGCTATAGTCTCTGAAAGGGTGAACTACAACCTGATATAAACTAAGTAAAAAATTGACAATAAAATCACAATAAATGGGATCAAATCAAGAGAGTGCTTTGAACATTAATATTGAGCATTTTATTTTAAATGCCTGTGTAATCAGTGAAGGACAGGAATATCACAGAGTGGTAAAACAAATCATGCAGTTATATTTTAAAGTTCATAAAAGAATTAGCGACAGCAACTGAGCCTAAATGCTAAAACTGCAGACTTCAGACTCTGTACTGCTTAGTTGACTTTGTTCAAATTTACTAGTATATCTGCAACTCTAAGAAAAAAAAAAGGCTGTTATGCCAGTATCTTCTTTTTGTGGCTCCTGGTAGCCACATATGATAGTCTGCTTTTAAGTACAACAGACCACAGGAAACTACAGTGTATCATTCAAGTGTTTTTAAACTTGCACATTTAAAATGATGATGTAAAATTACAAAAGGATGGAAAAGACTGACAGTTCAAAGCACTGCATGATCTGGATGTACTGGTTATACATACTAGGATATATACTGTGTCGTATATATGCGACTATATCAGTTACAGGCATTGCTTTCTTGGCTGAAGCCACTCTTACCAGCTTTCTTGTCTTGCCAGTGAAGCTGAAAATGAGGTACACAATGTGTCACCCATTGGAAAACCACTGGACACCCCAAACACTTGGTAAGGCACCCCAGAGCCCAGTTTTTAAAGTGCTCTGTGTTTGTGGGTGAAAAAGGCCTTGCTCTTATTCAATTGCCTTCAATAATGCCTCTAAGCATGGAGGCTGCAGGAAAAAAAATAGTTTGTTCACATGCTGTTAAAATCTGTGAGCTGTGCTGGTTGCCATTTACTGTTTCCTTTCTTCCCCATGTAGAAAAATAATCAGCAGGAAAGTACTGCATTGCCTCCTGTATGGGTCGTAAAGGCTGAAATGGCCAATGAGACTGTTCTTTATCTTGAATTCCCATGCAGTTTCCCATATGCATTCCTCCCACATGAGGACCTATATGTGTCCTTAAGACTCCCTTGCCAGCCTTCAAGTGTGTTGAATGACCTCCTCAGACTGGCTGAGGACCCAAAGGTGCTGTGTGGACTCTGCCCATCAAGAACAAAATATGCCTATCTACATTCAAAACTCAGTAAAACAAGATCTGTGGTATGTGCTCAGTCCTGTTTTTCACATGGAACTAACTTTAACCACTCTCTGTACCCAAAGTTAGTAAAGCATATGCTTCTCCACTAAAAAGTTTGCACATGCTACAATTTTACATTTTTTGTGTTATTCCTGTAGATATATAAAGATAATTTGACTAGAAGAGGGGGAAATGCTTTATTTTTTAAAAAAAATTTCTTACAATTCTGAAGTGCCTAAATGTCTGTTTTAATTATAGCTCAGGGCAGAAAATAAGAAAGAAAATATCAGTCTAAAATGTAATTGCCTCAAAGTTATATGAACGTCTCAACTAGTCTGTAATAGTATAGAAAAAGAATTAATGAGTTTAACTGTCATTATTCTAAAGAAAACACAAAAAAAACAACTTCAAGAAAACCACTGAAATAAGAGAAAACATACAAACTTATCCAAATTTGAAGTTCTATACTAGACTTTCATTAGTAATAACCTTGTCTACACATGGGCTGATTAGTCTAATGCAAAATGCGCAATTCTTCACATTACAGAAAGGCTATTAAAATTACCACAAAACCATATATTTTTCAGATGCTAGGACACCTTATATCTGCTAATAAGCAGATAGTAATCAATCACCAGGATAAACTAACGTTATCATTTTCATTTCTAATACTATTGCATCTCTTTCAAATCACTAAGCAATTACTTGTCCCCAAAGTTCACCACAAAAGGAAAAATTCTGCCTGCCTAGCATGAATTGTCACAGCAAATTAACTTTTCCTTCCAAACCACAGTGCTGCATCAGTAGTGTGGATTTTTGCGTTTTCAGTGATCAGAAGATGTAGAGAACTATGTTGCAAACTATGCATAGGAAAAAGTGGAGGCCCATAATATTTTAATTCAACTTCTGTCCTTCTTCATTATCAGGCACTTGCTATCTGTCTTCCTCAAACCTCCACATCTTACTTCAAATTTATCAGAACTGCTGATAGGAAATTCAGTCTCATACCGTGACTGATTTTTTTTTTTTGGCAATTCTTTTTGTTTTGTTGTTTGGTTGTGCTTTTTTTTTCTTATACAAGAGGAACTCTCTGAGGAAAGCTGTCTTTCTCATCGCATGTCTCTAATTAAAATGTATACACAACTGCAAAAGGCTGACCCAGATTTTTCAGTAGGGAGAATTTAGAAGTTAATCTCTGAAAACCTAATCAAATAAGCCATGGAAAGGGGAAACAATAATATTTAGATGCAATTCATCATTTACCATGTTGTTTAGCCCAACAATCTTAAGAGTATTTGGAGGAAAAAAAGGCAGCACGTGCAACAGTATCTGACTGACAGACCAATTTTTGCTCTTCAATCAGTTCAACACTTGTATGTAACACATACTTTGACAGACATTAGGAAACTTTAAATGTTTTATTAATCCCAGCAGCCTTCATAACATCTTGACAGTGTTTATTCATATCTGCTCCAAAGATAAAAGCTGTCAATGTAAGCTTTAATGCTAGTAAAATGGTGGTGTCCTTGAAAACAGTAGCAACACTGTGTTACCTTGTATGTAATTATTTTCTGTTCTAGTTCCTGAATGACCAGCTGTCAAAAAATCTCTCTGCATGAGGTAGGTTGATAAATTTTCAGCATTTTGAATAATTTTTAACCTCTCTAATTATTGAATATAAAGCAACATTAACCTACAATTTATATACTCAATATATTCTGCTTCATTGGCTCCTAAGTTTTTCAACAAACACAATGTGAAAAGATGGTGTATTTTTCCCTTGTATTGTTCTCATCAAGTGAAGTTTCTGCATTCATTTATATTGCATAGGTGCCTAGCTGTTAGCTCCAAGTGTTAAATCAGTTGCTAATTCCCTAATCACATGCCTTTCTCTCAATTGCTTTTGCTAAGTAGCATTTGCATTTAATTAAGTATGTCTTAATTAGTTGATGGTTAATATTGGTAAAGTCATTTTCTTCTAAGAAGCCTAAGTAGAAATGGCACTGATTTCAATGAAGACAAATACACTAGTTTCTCACATCTGCTCATCATGCAAAAATGTAAGAAAGTTGGTCTAATAGTTTAATGATATGAAAACATTCTAGGATTGTAAACTGTTTGATTTGGTGATTTGTGTGTGAAAATTTACTGTGTTTTTTGTTTCAATGTAGAATTTAAAGTAGTATCATACAGTCTATTCCTTACTAAAAGAAAAATTATAAACATGATACTTTCGCCCCTTATTCAAAAAAAATCATGAATCTCATAAACACAGATGGAATTTTTTTAAAACAAGAAACTTACACAAGCACATACACCTTCATCTTATTTACACATTTACCATGACTGCCCACACAAACCAGTGATATATAGAAAAGACCACTGACTGCTCCTCTTTCACTATGCAAATACTGGAAGATATGAATAACTTTTAAAATAGAATCCTAAATTTTAAAATGTAGGTTTGGCTTTTTTTTTAATCAAACTTTCACAATGAAAAATGAGTGATGATGGCAGGAACAAATACTATACAAAACGAAAATAGCTGTAGCTTAGAAACCTACCATATCCAGTGTTTCTCAAATCAAAGATAACAGCATATCAACATACTTAAGAAAAAATCATGATCTTTTTAAGATATTCTATTCCTTAACGAGATGAAACACTGCATTTTACAAGCAATAACTTCTTGTTGATGACTATGTTCAATTTTTCTCATGTATTCACCTTATGGGAAAAGAAATTTTGACGAGTGGGAAGACAGTGGCTTCAAGAACTCCCACATTCATGCAGAAATCTAATTCCAACCATAGTACCTGAGCACTTATGCTCCTTCTCTGTAACCAAACCAGTAAATGTTACTACTACACCTCAGCTACAGCTTAGAGAGTAGCATGTGTTTGCTAACTTTCCCCACAACACAACGTATTAGCAGCTACGTAGAAAGAATGCAGAAGCAGGTAACCCCCTGCGAGTTGTTTATAGGAAAGCTAAAAGATATGAAAGGCATTCTGCTACAAAGGTAAGCCTGTTCTGGTTCCAATACGTCTTCCCTGTCCTTAAGCTTATCCAAAGTTTCAGTCACGCAAATTTCAAGAAATGTGAGTCACTGCTAAGAAATTCAGTTCAGTATTCCTTAATGCATCAGGTAAAGGTAAGGCTTTGCACCATATACAAAACCATTACAGGAATAATCAAACCCAAAATAACACTCCTTACTTTGAAATAATGACAGCAATAAAGGGACACTCTGAAACAAAAATGAAGAACATATTTTAAAGATATGTATTTCCTTCTAAATTTGCTTCAGATGGGAAACATCTTCAGATGTTCTTTGGATGTAACTGGTTAAAGATAAGGAACTCACACCTTCAGACACAATATTAATGCTTCCAGTAATCCCATTTTCATATCTGGTAATAGAAGCACATATGTACCTTCATTTATATTAGAGTCATCTATCACCATTACAGTCATGTAGATACAGTCTAAATGTGACAGAGGGAAATAAAAACAGGGAAAGGAATAGTATTTCTTTATCCAAATAATATTTTTTCGATGTAAAATGCAGTGTCACCTGTCACATATGTAGGAAGGCCAGATCAAACAGTATGAAAAAATAATATTCCATAACTATGTTAACTCAGAAATATATAGTTACCTGAGGTGTTTGGCTAGAGAAAAAAAAAACACCTTACTTTTTTTCCATTAAAGTGCAACCTTCTTATTTATGCTTGAATTCTTTACTCAATGAGAATGAGAAAAGCGGAAGAAACTGTTCTGCTCTCTTTGTCATCTTAATAAGAACAACATTTTGTGGTATCCACTTTCAAACTTTACCTCTTATTCCTTTATCCCATCTCTTATTTTTCACTATTCTTTCCCAGATTTACCCAGGCTGAGAAACTAAATTACATACATTTCACCTAGAAAATATGGAAAAAGGTTTTCCAATTGTCCCTGTATTTATTTACATAATTTTCTAAGTGGTAGTGGTGATGGCAGCCACAGTATCAGTTCCCCCAAGCATACAGCAAACTCTTGGCTGCCTGTGAAGCTCCCAATTAAAAAAAAAAAAAATTATACATGAGGTCAGCTCCTTCACTATACACACAGAGGCACACTGAGGGTGTCTTACAGCACTAACTATGGCTTAAAAAGTAACACAGTCTTTTTATCTCTCACACTATAAGTTACTGAGTGAATATTTTGTATTATGCATCAAAGACAATGGAAAACTCTTCTGGCAGATGATACATTCTTTGAATTTTCACTACTTCTGATACCAGTGAATATCCACCAGCATGAAAGAGGCTGCATCTGAACTATTAGTGATAATGTGAATATCACTGAAAAAGATTGATCTAAATAGGAATACTGAAGAATTAATCCAAATTAATTCAAATGGGACTTTGAAGGAGATTAGTTAAACTCTATTAACATTGTGTATGCCTATCCTTATTCAGAATGAAAGAGAATATTCTTAACAAATAGAATTAAGGTCACCTTAATTCTGAATAAGAGGATTCACATAAACGTTTGATACAGTTTAACTAATATTATTTTTGCAGTTAATTTGGATCAACTTTCTTAAGTGTCTCCACGCAGACAAGACAACATAAACAAAAACTGAAACATGATATGCTTTAGCTGAGAAACTGTTATCCTTTAACTTTATGCCATAGTAGACTTGTACCACAGGAATAGTAGTCCAATATTTCTAATAAAGAGCCCAGCAGAATACCTACACATTGCCTAACAACAGCAGTAAGATTTTCCTACTGTTTGACAGGTAGTTGAAGCATTTTCATGGTTCATTTGCTAATGTAGTCTTACTGAGAATGATAAGGAACAGAGAATACAAGTGTATTGATCATAACCAAGCGGAGTTGCCTTCTAGCGTCAAATAAGCCAATCAAACGTCATCTTGATATGAAAGAAAAAGTAAGTTTGATGACAGGCTACAGTCCCATTGAGAATAAAATCAATATTAGTCACGGGACCAAGTGGGATCAATACGTCAGACCAATAGGCCATTTTAAGCAGAATGGGAAAAGTGCTGACAGAGCTATAAGGAAACAAGAAGACACAGTGTCAATCTGGAGGATGAAATCACTTGAAAATTCAGTGCATTTCTAAGAACACTTGGCAAAAGCACCAACTCACCTTAAGAAGATATAGCTGATCCCAAGATCAACTGGACATTCTCATGAACTTTTCCCAGTCAAGCCACAATTTATACAATGACAAAAAGATATAAAAGTATGACTTCAAAAATAAAATAAAAAATACTTTCTCCATTCGTTTGTAAAATGTTACAGAAACTCTACTGCATTTAACAGTGAAAAAAATTCCTTTGACAGACTTTAGAAATATTTGTAGTGTAATTTTGAACATTGGCAATACTAGGATTTAGAATACATGGATTTGAAAATGTAACGTATCTATTTCAGCATTGCACTATGTCTTTTTGTTTATTTAGAAAACAAGAAGTTTTATTAATCACTGGGAAATATATTAGTATTTTTTCACTACTGGGTATTCTCATCAAATTTTTAAACTCATCAGATACAGACAAGTCGAGTGTTGTAGCCTTTAAAAAGGTTTCACAGGTATTTTATTGTAACTACTATTTTAGACATCTCCTCCTCCCCTCCAATAAGCAAAAAATTAAGTGAAGAACAAGTCCAGGAAGGGCAATGGAATGTCAGCGATTTTCAACAAGTTCGATTAGAAATGATAATTCTGATGTGCTAAGCTGAACTAGATTAACATTCAGGGATATAAGTTAGGAACAGAAGCATAAAAAGGAAATAATAGGCAAGACTACAAAAACCGTAGCATGGAAACAATGTGACAGCTCCACTAACGTCAGTAGAATGGCCTGGTTTTCAAGAAACACTAAATATCCATAACTTTCACGAATTTCAGGGTTCTCATTTTCTGCATGAGTTTTGGAGGATAACTTTATAAATTTAAGCTCAGAAGTTCACAAAGTTGCATCATAAATTGATTCCTAAATACTCCAGCACTGCAGTTTCATCACCAAGTATTTTCCTAGAATTTGACCACCAACATTTTAATGTTATTCCTCTCTCTAATGCAAAAGCACAATCCACAGCTGAAGAGAATGACTAACGGCATGCAGCTGACAGAATATTAGATGAATTTTTCAGTTTGTCAATTATCTAATATTTCACTACTATAAAGTGAATTTGCAGCAAGTTTATAACTACACATTCATAAATATATGTGATACTCTTGCCACACAAATATACATGTAACTCAAAAAGGGTTTTAAGAGAATAAGAAAAATTATTTTATATAGTAAAAGATGATTGCAAACATTTTCTTTGCATTATTCATCCACCTGCAGCTAGTAAAGAGTTGTCACTCTATATGTAATCTGACAGCTCAATTCAATCACAGTTAAAACACAGGACCCAAGAGGTGTAAAAGAGATCACTGCCACTGTCATGTTTACACATTTCTGAGAAACAGTTTTATAATTAATTTCATGGATGCTTCTGTCCGTGTCCTACTACTGGCAGATGAAATGCAGTCATTGGAGAACATCTTTTTATCCATCTTGCAATGAAAATCTTCTCATCATTACAAGTGGAAGGCACAGCATGCCTTTAGGCAGCTCAGACTGTGAATTAATCTTGTCTTTTGGAAACATTTTCATAATGGATTCCTCTCTAGAAGACTAAAACTAACCCATCCTTTTGACTTTCCCTTTTTCCCGGCCTCTCAGTATATGGATTCAGAAAAAGAGCTCTCTGAAAAGCAACCAGAGGTAAATACCACTACATCTTATAAACCTATGCTAAATTAAGGAAATAAAATAACATTGTCACACAAAAAAAACAAAAGTAGCAGAAGCACATCTGCAACTATAGGGACGTTATAACTTTTCTACTTCATTAATAACTTACACAGGCTAATGTCCTAAACTCACAGAAATATGACAGATTTCACTTCAGATTTGCACCTACTCAGAGAAATCAGCTTTACTCTGGAAATAAAGCTCCCTTCCCCTACTAGGACACCACTGGTTTTCTAGAAGCGTCCCACAAGATTTAAGAAGCTTCTAGCTAGCACTATTCTACTTTTTCCCCTCTTAAAAAAAAAGATCCATTCTGAGACATTCAGAACAAGAGATTTGATGTAGTTTCTACTTAATATCTTTTCTCTGGAAAACACTAATGCAGCAATTTGCTATTCATAAAATAATATCAGTGCCAATAAAGGATGTCTCAAATCAATAAAATTCAAACCAAACATCTGATAATTCCTAAGGTAAGATTTATATAGCTAATCCATAAATTACCCCCAAAATTATGTCAGGAAATCAAACAGCAGTAAATGCCAGGATTAAAGTTGCCTTTGTATAATGCATTTTTTTAAATTGCATAATTACATGCTTATTATTTTTCCACTGGGTCCCTTCCCCCTTCAGTTCACAGATTAGAAAGTCTTTAATGAGTAGCTATTCGTTATTTTTAGTTTTATTCTCTTTGTTCAAAGCATGAGCCTATGTTTTATTTACCACACATTAATTAAGAGTGTTATTAAAACAGAAGTGGTAATTTTTCTAAGATCTTTCCATCATGGTTATCAGACGCCGACTAATACATTTATTTTCAGAACACTCAAGATGTGACAGGTCAGTATTATTTATATTTTGCTGATGCTGAACAAAAGTGGAGCAAAATTAAACCCTGAAGAACGAGACAACTAAGGCTAGTTGTGTCAAAGACAAAGCATTCATTACTACAAAATGCGCACTTAATCCCCAAAGGAGATATATCCACTTCACAAATAAGTAGCAGGTTCTGTGGGGAAAATATCATGTAGGCACAATTAAATAATTAAAGACTTTCATCTGATACATTCACATAAGGACCAGACAAACAACCTTAATTTCCTAATGTTTGAGGGCTTGGCTTTGCAACCTAAAATACTTAATTTTGACACAATATTTCTTTCCAATTTTCTAGTTTAAAACAGAAGCCAAATGAAAAACAGTACTTCTGCCACGGGTGTTACACCGACTCTAGACACTTACTGCTCTGTCGGGTGATTTTATGGGACAAAAGCAGGGGCAGACTATAATCCGCTGCGTTCCAGCTCTAGAAGTGACATATTTCCTTTTATCTTCCCCTTCTCTGGCTTCTTATCCAGCCTTATTTTCTGCAGACACTAATCCCAGCCTGTCACCTCGCTGTCCCTTTCACCCAGCCCTGCCACGTTCTCTCCAGCTGCTTGTCAAATCCTCCCTTGGGCTGACCATCACCAGACTGAATCTTTCCCCAAATTCATTCCTAAGCCCTGCCACGTAGAGACATTTTATAACTTCCTTTGAGTTCCTTACTTGCTCTCAGTAAACTGTCCTGGAGGAAACTAGGGTCAAATACTACCTTTCCCCAGTTCTTAACCTCACTGCTTGGTCAGTACCAGTTTCTCCCTCTTGTCTTCCATCGCCCTTTTCACCAAATCCTGGGTACAAATCTATGCCTTTCCCTCTGCAACAGGTCTGTGACTCTAGGTAGCTGAAACCCTGCTAAAAGCTATTTGCATTCCAAAATCTGGACCAGATCACTGGGAACACTGCAGAGACTGAGACGCTCAGTCGTTTGCTCCGATTTGCAGTAATCATTGTGGCAGAGTATGTTTTACTCTTAGTTTGAAGTTTTCTTAAGTATTCAGTGGAGATGGTCCTTGTGCAATGCACAGGAGTTACCAGAATTGCAAAATGACACAGATTATTTTAAGGCTCTTTAAGTTGCCACTGGAACAGTTATTTTCTGAAATCAAATATTTCTTGGCAGATAAGAGTGGTTTTACATTAATCAGTACTCAACAAAAATTATGATCTGAAAGAAAGGTCAGACAACGAGCTGCTTAAGGCTGGAAGTACTGAGAATAAAATTCCTATTTATTCTGGACTAACGTGACTGGCTAATGTTTTCATCGTCATCGTTTATCAACACACTAGCTTCACAGCTTTGAAGTCTGATAACATTTATTAAGAAAATTTACCATTAGCATGCGGATTGTCAGAAAATATAAATAGGCCTATGCAACCTTCTTCTCTCAGATGGAAAATTGACTCCCATCAAATCTAATGAGAGGATACTGTCTTAGAACATTTTATCATAAAGATTAATGATTAGTACTGTGTAATATAACCTTCCAAGAAAGTGGCACTTAATTTATAACTATGTAACATTAGTATTATATATAACATTATTAAATGTAACATTATCTCTTCTGAGTATATTTTGTAAAAATATTTAAAGTATTTTCTGAGTCTGTTCTAGGGAGTTAACACATGACACACAAATCCAAAACCAAAGAAGTTCAATACTGGGTCTATAAATCCAGTTTTATAATGCATCCGTAAGTCCATAAACACCTTTTTTTCTTGTTTCATAACAGCATAATTTGAAGTAACAAATGGAAAGAATGTAAAGCATTAAATCGACCTTCCTAAAAAAACATTTTGAAATGTATCTACAATTATCCCTCTCTGTATGCTTACTATGATGAAGCTTAGAGTCTAATCAGGATTGGGTTCCTGCTTTGCAGGCTGCTATGTAAATCAAAATTTATGCATCAAAATCCCCCCCTCCTAATTTGCCTACTGCTATTACAAGCAGTTCTTGCAATATCCTACTTTTCCATCTAATTGTGCCATCAAAAACAAAAGCAGGTTACTAAGAGTGTGCATCATATGAAACATGTAATTGCACTCTCTGTGGTATATTTCCAAAATATTTGTGTTTCCCACTATGGCAACTTCTACTCCTAGATGTCCAATAAATTTTAAGTACACCACTACAGCTTCTCTGCAAAGGTGTTATGGTACTTTTTTAGAAGTAAACGTGCGAAAACCCAGCAAACACATCTGACTAGATAGTCAAATTATGATCTATGACACAAGAAAAATATTCTGGTAATTAAGTTGGCCCACCTATTTTTAACTTAATTATATCCTTTACGAACATTAATGTCTCTGCAGACATTGTCCATACCAAGTGCAACTCTGTCTTCAAACATATATGATAAATTGGAAACAAGGGTCTATTGCACTGTCATAAGTGATAATTGTTTATTGCACTATGCAGATGAAACTCTGGTTTTGTTTTACTTATCCCTTTAATTGAAATCATCACATCACATTCCAGGCCAACTATTAAAGACATCGACAAAGCAAGTGATGCATTTAAGTCATCCCATATAACGAAATCACTTCATGTTATACAAACACTAAAAGCATCCATTCTTATATGGAACTTCATAGGGATATGTCCACTTTCCTAATGTCAAGAAGAGAGACAAAAAGGAATTGGTATGACATATTAAATGTGAGCTTTTATTGACAGAAGAATTATCAATTATCAAACTTCCTGAGAACTGAAATGGGATAGTTTAAGCAGTAGTATGCACTAATTTTTCCTTATATTCCTTTACACTAAATAAAGCAAATCTTGTTAAAATAATGCCTGAAAAATCCAATGCTCTGAAACATAATGGCCTAAGAGTATCAATTTTAAGGTCCTTTAAACTGACTGTATTTTACCCTTGGTAACAAATTCTTACATACAACAAACATGCAATAAACATATTCAATAGTTTTTATGTAACCAAACAAATCAATGGAAAGAAAGGACTGGGTTATAAATTTCATATCCTATGTGTTTACAGTGAAGAACAAAGTATGCATCTTACATTTGATTTAAATGCCTCAGATGGTCAGCCAAAAAGCTGTCAGGCAGAAAAGACCAGTTCATATCAATTCTGTAATGACATTAGCTAGGAAATTAATATTGGGAAATTATGACTAATGCCCATATAACCAAGTTCCTGCAAGCATAAGGCAGTATGCACTGACAGAAACTGTCATTAGCTACTCTATTTTTCTACTAATTGACTGCTGAGCATTGGTCAGATTTTGATCTGGGTTCTCTTACAGGATTAACTCACTAATTTAGTGTAATTCGAATCTGTCTCTTCATTCTTTTTAAAGAACTAAGCTATAAAGTGACATAAAGTAGGTACTTTCTTTTTAAATAATCATTAAAAAAATCCAGCCAGTCTGATGGTTCCTTCATTCAATGCATATAGCCACACAACAGAAGGGGCAGAAGTAGACTCTTTATACCTCCGTACACCTATGAAGTTTCCATTGATTCTCTTATTGTTTCCCATTATGAAAATTAATGAAGACCAGCAGCTATTCATTTAGCATATATTTGATTCAAACCACAGATATACAGAAAGAGTCAATTTTTAAACTAGCCAAAATATTTTAAGTGAAAATGGTTGCACCAGCCGATCTTCAGATTTGACTGAAGTTTATTCTATATATTTAATTAGATGCCTATTTTAAGAAGATATAAAGCCACAAGCTAAAAATTAAGAAACAAAATACAGATGTTGATCAGGAAACTACAGAAGAAAATTTAAACTATATGAAGAAATTTTATAAACTTTTCTGCAAAGTAAAATTCAATAAAAGAAATATTTCAAAAATAAATATTTCTAAGTCTAGAGGAAAACAGTAAAGCAATTAAATCATATAGGATTGTCTTATAGCTGAAGTATGGTGTCTTCAGTCAGTCACACTAGCTGAGAATAAACAGATAAGGGAAGCGTACACTGTTCCATTTTGGACAGTACAGGGTTTGAACCACTCACTACAAAGCAGCTAAACTAACTGGTTTGAAATGTCTACATCTGAGTGTCTTAACAAAACAGACTAGTTTACCTTCTATATCTTTTAATTAACTACCAACACCATTGTTTTGCCCCCCAGTATTGCAAACAGGGTACAGGCTGCCCGTGTTACATCAGGATATACTGATGTCGCCAGTGGTTTGAATTCGTGCTCCAGCCTCAGGAAGGCCAGACCTGCATCACCCCCGTACGTCCAGGTGCCAGAAAAGAACTTGTGGCACTCGGCTACATCAGCACACTTCTCTGCCTAGACAACTTCAGGAACAATTTTGCTGCTTCAAAGAGTTGCAGGAATTTGCATATACATGAAGAGCCTTGCTGTTGCCATGGCTCCCTCTTCTAAGGCTAGTCATCCCTCACAGCTGTGAGGCAGGAGATGGCAATGGGTCCATCCCTTTCTCTGGTGGAGCTAACTGTAACCCAAACAATTAGTGAGCTTGAACAAGGTCCGGAAGAAATTTGCCCTTCAAAAGTGATATCTGTTTTATCCAGAGTAACACATGCAGTGGTACAAAGCCCGGTATATTATAAAGGCTGTAAACCAATTTACTATTTACACATTCTTACAAAGTGAGCAAGTAATTTCAGCCTACTGTCTGAAGATCAGAAGCACACTACTAACACCACAGCCACTGATGGTACCTGCGCTGCAGAGTTCAGCACAAAGATAAAAACCTAAAAAACCATAATGAATGAACCAGCATTTTGTAGGCATTTTCAGCAGTACTTAATTTTGCAGATTTTTACGTCAGAAATTATTTTGCCCTATTGACATATTGAGTAGCACTAATGTATCTGTTACAGAGTGGACAAGTGGCCAGCTTTCCTACTATAGACTGAGTCTTTAAATAATGCAAAAATATTTTTGAAATGGTATGCTTCATAGATTGCCATAGCTACAGAGAAATAGAGTAAATTCATCTGTTGTAAAATCACTCTTATGAACTGCATTAAAGAACTTAATAATAGGTAATATGTACACACCTGTGTGTGTGCATGCATGCAAGTATGCCATATATATTACACATATATATAAAAATAGATGGATTACAATTTATTTTTAAAAAAGTCATTCTATCATCAGCAAAAGTTAATCTGTAGCATGGAACATTAGCCACAGATCTCTAATTATTAAAATAATGTATATGATGGAGGAGTTCTGACCAGCTTCTGTCCAATCTTGGAGTTTCCACAACCGAAAGGAGTTTTTTTCACCTAAAGGAGCTCCTTTGTAATATTTCCTGGAAGACTGACTAAGAATATTTATTCTGAAAAGGTTCTTTCCACAGTAGAAGGCTGAAGTTCCATTTATATAATAAAATACATCAAAGTTCATTATAGCCTCTGCAATGACAACCTGGGGTACTGACTGTCATATTTTTTTCAGCCTGAATGAAAATTCTGATTACTGCAATCCGCTGTGGAAAGAGAATGACAATCATAGGCCTCCAGCAACAACACGGGAGGATAATGTATTGTTTGCTGTTGTCTTGAAGGCTGTAATGACTCTTATCTTTATACCAAATTGAAGAGAGAAGCTCATTCCAATTATATAAAACAATCTCACAAACACTGCTACTTGATTCTAATTGTGAAGTAAAACACCCAGGTCAAGACACCCTATCCCAACTAGTTATGCTTTAAAAATATAGAATGATGCAACAGTCAACAGAAAGAGAAGATACTCATCAGTGTGGGGTTTATCCTACATTAAAGCAGTACATTGACAATACAATGCTTATTCTGAAAATTACAACCCCAGCCTTTTTAATTGTATAAAGCAGAAGCCAAGGGGAAAATACAATTTTGTTTTAATATACCTAAGTTCTTTTGATCCAACCCCTCCTATCCAGGCACTGATTTAAGATTGGATAATTAATTCATATGAACTCCGAAAAAAAACCTCTTGAAGAGACTGAAGAGAGCATTGTTACACAAAGATTAGTTCAGTTTAAGTAATGTAGCAAACTTGGTCGATAATTAATGCTTTCCACACATTGTTTCCCTTCACAGTCATTTTTACCTGTAAAACTGAACAAAATTCCCTGTGTGCCATTTAGATCAAAATTATAGCAACACAGGATTATCATACAAATTATGTATCCCATTAATTGAACCACAGTCTTTAACTGACAGTCAATGTAGTCTTCTCCAAGAAGTGTTCAAAGAACACTGAATATCACAAATTTCATATGATGATTAATTTAAACCATGATGTTTAGACATCAAACTTTATTTCACTGCATACTACCTTGCAGCTGTGCGGCTTGATGCAAAACCTGCCTGATTGCAAGGTGCTGCTCTCCTAGATTTAGCAGAGCAGAATCTGGATGCTCACAACAAGTGTTTGGTGAAGAAGGATAGCAGGGGTATCCTGTGCTAGGGTGGGAGGCCAGAGTCCTAGATGGAAGCTACCTGGGAAGAGGTGGTGGTGTGTGTTTAGAGGAGCATTTAAGAGCTGCCTACAGGATTTTCAGTGGGTCGGTGCTGTGGGAGGCAAATAAGGAGATGCCTGAGCAGAGTTAGCTTGGAGGGAGAGACTACAGAGGTTGGTGGGTTCTTACTTTGTACTTTGTTTGCTTCTACTGTATCATGCTAATTTTTCTCAGGAGAGACCTAAGTAAAAGCCACTTGGTATTACTGGTGAAGATCACAGACGATCTTTACTAAGAGAAGGAAGGGATTTAAAGGAAGAGCTGAGGCAATCCACTACATTACTCTCCATTGCTTTTGCACTCCGTCAAAAGATATTGAACACATCTTTGTGGGTGACTGGATCTTTGCAAAATAAACCACAACTGCATGCTGTTTTCTCCTTTTTTTGAAGCTGTATCTACAACTCTTTAATCTTAAAGACTGACAGGCACATGGCCAAAGCCCGACTTCTCACTCCTTCTGGGACAGATTGTTGATACAGGCAATGTATAATGCCATATAATGACAGCAATACATAACACCATATAATTCAGAAAGACAGATAGACAAAGATTAGTACTTGGAGTATAAAAGTTAATCACAAGTCTTCCAAATCAAATTTGGCCAAAACCAAAGCCCATGCAGTGCAGAGGGCAAATCCCATGAGTTTGAAACAGAACAATAGAAAATACCATATACATAAAACATATCTCAAAGTTTAGTGGCTTGATTGCATGCTCCAAATGTATTATGGTTACAATAAATTATAGTTAATATAAATGTCTCTATGACAATTTAGTAAGAAATTAGGCCAATCAGAAGTTAGATTTGAGCAAATACCACTCCTCAAAACCAAAGGTAAGCCAAACTATCCAAAAATCTAGTGAAGCAAAAAAATACACTTTCTTTTTGCTTTATAGATTTTTTTTTTGCTATTAAAAAAAAAGAAAAAAAATTTAGAATTATTTAGGAAACTCTTTCATTTATGAGGAAAAGGACATTTTTCATCTGAAAATGTATACAAACAAAATTTCAAATAGTTTCTATATTGTTGCCAAGAAATTATCTACACTGTGAAGGGAAATTTTTTGAAAAAGGGACATAAAATGTAGTAGATTCAATACTGTAATTCTAGGCTAATCTCTTTCTGATCTTTAAAAATGGTTACCAGTTCTCTTAGGTGTGTGCAGAAAAATAAGGCTTACACTCTAACTCAAAGGTTTCCAATTTGAGCCCCAAAACTCAATTATGACCCAAATTCTTGAGCATGAAAGCTCAAGATTTAAATCTCTCTATAATCGTTTTTTATTATTTCAGACCAATTTAATTACAAAATATTTTGTGCAGCTGTTAAACACTCATCAGGGGTGTACCCTTACTTAATCCTCTATAGGGAGTTAGAAGTCTCTTACCATAACTACACTGTAGTCACTATAATTATTTTAATTCATATGCTGCTCTAGACTATAATATTATGAATTAAATAAGGAATTTTCTGGCAAGAGTAATTCATGAGTGTTCCATATATTAAAGTATTTTGTAAGCAGTTTTGAAAATTGGCTTTTATGACTATGTCATGCAAAATCTGCTTTCTCTCACAGAGGATAATTGAATAATGGTGGTATTTTTTTTGACCTTTTGAAGAAGCAAGACAGCTTGGACTGTCAAACCAACTCCATAACACACATCAAACCACGCTTTTTAATAAACACATTATTGTTTTTCTTCCAGCTCTACTTACTGCAATGCGTCTTACTTTACTCACACTTTATTTGGTTCTGGACTCAGAGGATCAGCTTTGTTAGTCGGATTACATCAGGGAATTCAGTCAAGTCATTGCAGACGTGACCTGACCTGCTGAAAAACAATAGCTGTTTTCTATTTACTTTTCTCAAAGTCTCTTCGGGAACCTTTGAAAACCTACGATGTGTAGGTGAAGAAGCTTGATCCTAGAGCAACTAGAGGGCCTATCCTTCCTAATCAATACTAAAGGACATTTCTCTCTATTCCAGATAGCTTGGTCTTAAGGACTGAGAAAGCTGAGAACAACAAAACCTGCTAGCCATCTGGACTACATTTTAGCATCTTCACGCTAGTTAGTGTAAACCGTGGGAAAAAGCATCTTACCATCACTGTTGACGCAGACAACTACTGGAACCTGCGTACCAGGGCCACACGGCTTCTCATTGTCAGGAATGCACTCCTCCAGCCCCACGATTCTCCAGTCATAGCAGGAGGGCTCTTCACATGGGATGGCTTCCAGCAGGTGAGGGCAGTTTCCTGTTCCTCCCGTAGGCTCATTAGTGATGCGCCGTTTCCTTAGTTTAAAGCCTGAAATGTCCATGAAAATACAAAGGGCAGAATAATTCAATTCTAAAATGCAAAGTGAAGAGATTTTTATCTATCTACACCCGAGTGAACAGTTCTGTTTCTCTTCTGTGTAAAAGATACCCCAGACATCCAGTGCAACACTGCATTTTAGAGAACTGGGTAGAAGAACTTCTTAAAGAAGGAAGAGAGGTAAAACTTAACAAGAGCATCACAAGTTTTGCACTTATGCAGTAGGCTTTGCCTTAAACCCCTGTTTATCTTAGCCATACATACTCCAGGAGCAAAACAGGAGTCATTTCCTATGCATCACTCTTGCTGGATACATCTCATCTAACAAATCTTGACTGCATTGCTGGGTTGTCATTTCTGAAATATGTTGTTTCTTTTCTTTTCAGATATCTTCCAACAGGGATGGATTATCAGGTGACATCAGCTTATAGACATCTCCCCCCCCCAAAAAAAAACCAAACCAAACCAAACCAAACAAAACCTACATTGCCAGAAAAGGCAAGGCATGGAAATAAACCCAAGAAGTCCTATGAACAAATTTTCAGTATTTAACATCACAATATTCCCTTGCAAGCATTTATAAGTTTCCTTAAGACTATCTAAACTCATTTTGGATCAGAGAAACTGATGGGCCTTTATACAGTGTGTCATCTGCCAGGTCAATGTCAGTCTCTAAGAGCAACCCTCTCTGTCACTTTCAGGATGGCACGTTGAAAAAGCCAGACTAAATCTATAGAATAGAATCATAGAATCGTGTCCACGTCCCTAAGCACCACATCTACATGTCTTTTAAATACCTCCAGGGACAGGGACTCAACCACTTCCCTGGGCAGCCTCTTCCAGTGCTAGACAACCTTTGCAGTGAAGAAATTTTTCCTTAATATCCAATCTAAACTTCTCCTGGTGCAACTTGAGGCCATTTCCTCTTGTCCTATCGCTTGTTGCTTGAGAGAAGAGACCAACCCCCACCTCGCTACAACCTCCTTTCAGGTAGTTGTAGAGAGTCATAAGGTCTCCCCTCAGCCTCCTTTTCTCCAGGCTAAACAGCCCCAGTTCCCTCAGCTGCTCCTCACAAGACTTGTGCTCCAGACCCTTCACCAGTTCTGTTCTCCTATAGTAAGAACAACCTAACCAAACTGAATGGATTCAGAAAATAATAGTTTCTCATGGAATAGTTTTCTATAGTTTCTGATATATCTGATCAGAATATTTTAACTTTGGCAAAGGTTTGTTTCTTTTAACATCTCTTGACAGTCTCTTTTGTTTTATCTCAATATTCAGGCAGGTTAGTATTACACAGATTTTTTTTTTATAAAATACTACATATAATCCTTTAATTTCTACCACGACACAAACTAAGCAGGAGACAGTTTTCAAACACATATGTATAAGAACTAATTCTTTGTTTGAAGACATTCTCTTCATTAAAGTATAACAAATATTACTTTAAAAACACATTTCCATGTGTCTTTAATTGTGTTTTTTTTTCCCTAAATTGAAGAGGTCAGCCAAATTATGTCCAAATGGTTTACTGAGCCTGCCACAAAAGTCTGATATAATTTCAAAAAAAAGAAATCCAGTGTCTACTGCAACAAAGGAGGCAAATGATCCACAGTAAAGGGCCATTCCTGAAATATGTAGACTTACTGGTAAAACTGGGAGTGCCTGTACAACTTTTACTTCATTCTCTCAGAAGAACTGTCAATGAAATTACAAAATAAAACATAAGAATTTCCAGATAAGAGGAAAACATTGTCAGTTGAGAAAAGATCCCTGCTCATGTGTGCAGGAACAAAGACTTGCATAAAGTACATCCTAATATGTTTCCATTAGGCAGATGACCAAATCAGTCTCACAAACGCAAACGTTACCCCTGAAAATGCAGCAAATCTTTCACTGATGGAACAGTAACAGAAATAACAGACTGCTTGACAGCTGTACTCAGAGGAGACTTAATCCAAGAGACTTACACACTGAACTGCTTTTTCCTTCTTGAATTTATCAAGGTTGGGTCACATTACCATGAGACAGCATTGTAAAACTTGCATTATTGCTGCCCAGACTGAAGTGTAGCTAGCACTATACCAGGAAGAAGAAACTAAGCTAACGTGGTAATTACAGTTGCTCCTTCAAGTGGACATATGTAGCTGCCCTTTTTTATGAGTGTTTTCAATCAAGGAACCAAGTCTGTATTCTCAACTTTGTCAGATAATCACATCGCAGCAATGACTAGGCCAGTTTTTCTCATTTACAGCCAGAAACCTGCAGACGTCTTACATGAGGTCCTTGTCACTGTATTCTTGCTTTCCTATTTTGATGTCAGGTTACTACAATCTGTTCTGCATAGGAATAAACTGTAAAACATGTGAAAAGTGAAAGCAGCACATATGTCATGAGTAAAACAGTGTCACTTATCAACAACGAATGGTCCCAGCTTTTTGCCAGACCATGCTTTACAGTCTACTGGTAAATTTTTAAGCTATTACTGAACTGTAAATCTTTGAGTGATGTGGACACTATGCACCTCAAAGGCTGCTTGTGTCCTCCTTTCAAGACAGTGCCAGAATTGTGATTTGAACACATATGGAAACTGTATGCCTTTCAGTCTGAGAGGAAGGTTTGAAACTGGAATTGATCTGTAATAACACAAATTGACCTTGAGAGCCTAGTAAACAGCATACATTTTTGCCAGCTTTGGTGGAGCAGTAATGCTAAATATAGTCCTAATTCCATGACCTTTTTTTGGTGCTCAAAGGCACTGGATATACACTTCTTCGTACAAAATTTAGTATGCTTGCATAGCCAGAGGTGCCTAGTGACTTAGGAACCCGAAATAATCACCATTAAAAGGTTTCATTGAATTTTTACATACCCTTCTTAGCCTGAGGGTCATCACAGCTTTCATAGGTGCACGGTCCCCAGGCTGACCAGGATGAGGTCTCACACTCTGTAGGACAGGGGATATGGCACAGCTGGGAGGTGCTGGGAAGAGGTCCCATACACAGCCTACGGTCCACCGGCCTTGAGGCTGTCAAAACAAAGTCAATAGGTTTTTCACATGTCACTGGTCAGATCCTCAGCTCTAAGTGGACAGAACCATCCTTCATTCAGAAAGGCTGCTATCTCATCATTTTAATCTGATGAAGTGATGGAAAAATGCCTATCTTGAAAAAATGAAACAGAAGTCGGTTTACTCTGTGTGAACAGAGCCAAATCCGTTTATGGGGAGTCAGGAAGACTGTAGATATTGCAGCACCCTCTCAGACCTAGTCCTTTCATTTAATGGATAGATTATGTTACTACAACAGTTGTTCACATTGCGCTCTGTGTAAATCGATGTCCTGCTGTCTTATTGAGTTTGTCTTCATTTAAGAAACCGAACAAAAAGCTGTATAAAATCCCTTGCTATTATATGATATAACAACTTCAAAAGCCTGGTTAATTAATATTTAGAAGATTATTTTTAAGCTATAACCTGAAACACAGTTAAAATTATGACAAAATTTTGGTTTTTCTTTTACCCTAAATACCTTCAAGTTCACACTCAGCAATAAGATTTGGGCAGTAGCAGCTTAAGTTCAAGAAAGGCTTTGTTTTAGATACATATATAGTTTGCATATAATATAAATATATACACGTAATATTTTTAAAATAATTAAAACTCTGCAGAGGACAATTTATTTTTTTCATTAAAGTATTATTAAGCTATAAAGACACATGTGAAGCATGTGAAGACAGATTCTTCTGTCCTTTAAGGATCAATAAGCCCTGGAACAGGCCAAAATCACCCTGCTCCTCCCACACTTTACTCTTGAATTCCCAGGTTACACAAATAATAGGACATCTCTATAAGGTGCCAGAGTAAGGCACAGAACTCTAAAACAAAATGTACCATTTCATTATAAGCAAGTTTTTAATTCTCTTTTATAATATAGGATTGACACAATATTAAACTAAGCAGAGAATATCTGCTAGAAGGCAAAGTGAAGTCTGTCATATTAATTCACTTTGGTTGATTGAAGAAACATGCAATTCCTTAACTTAAAACACTCTCATCCTACTCCCTCAGCATTTTTTCACAGAAGAGTTACCTCATTAATTTTCTGCCACCACTACAAATAATCTCTTTTGATGAAAAGAGCTTTCTGATGAAATATATTCTGAAATAAGTTCAGACCATGACAAAATATCCTTCTGAAAGATGAGATCAATAACCACAGATAAAATGTTAAAGTAAACATCACGTTGTTAAAGTATGGTCTCATTTGCAGATAGGTATGTGTCTTTCCATTCAGACTTTCTAAGTAGATGATCTTTCCAATTACAGAAAAAGCATTCAATTCCCACTTTTTAAGGGGAAAAGGGAATGAAAAATCATCACCCTATTCTGGTTTCCCATGTTGCCTCCTTTGGGACAGTTTTACACTGTGTTGCTCCACATAATGAAGGCATGAAGATAGCAGTCATTCAACACTACTGCCTCCAGCTCACCCACCTCTTAACACAAAATAATACAAGAACAAATATTTCAACATTTGCATAATGCTATGTTGGAATTAATTTTTATGACAGAACATTGAATTTTACAATAAGTTTGACATGCTCACCTAAGGTGCGTAATAATCAACATAATATGCATATCTTGTGTAGAACATGGATATAAGTAAACATAATTTGCCTGTAATTGAATTTGTATTGAATAGTTTCTAATAAAAAAAACAAAACAAAACAAAAAAAACAGTAAGTAATTGCTAACCGTACTTTTTTAACCTTGATTTAATCAGGGAATTACCCAAGTGAGACAGTTGAAATTAAGGGTCAATTACACCCCTGAGATGCAGCCTTGCTTCAGGGAACAGAAAAAGTGTTCTGAGGAATGCTATGCTTCATCTCCAGCCTGCATCAGGATAAAGCACTTACCATCACACTAGTTCATGGGATGTTACTCAGAAAAATAACAAAGACCTTTCATCAGGGAGCTTTAAATAGCAGATTTTCCTATCACAGATGTTCCATATCTCAACCAGATTTTTTAAGAGTCTGCCCATAAAAGGTACTACTGTGCTACTGTTGCAATCCATTTGGCTTCAAGCTAAATTTCTGATGGTCCTGAAATTCTAAAATATGAGGAATTGTGACTGTGTTTGGCTTTAAAGAGACTGACTTAAGTAATCGGAAACCTATTTCAATTTTTTTGGAGGTATCTATCCAGTAAGAATTCTAGGTCTTGTCAGCAAATATTGTTAAATAAACTTATCATGAAAACACCTACTGAAAATATCTGCCTTTTCCATGTCTCATTAGAGTGTAGGGGAAGAAAGAAGTGCTTCGGGGACAGGTAAGTGGTATCAATAAATCTCTCAATATGACACAATGTTATTGAAATGCTGTTCTTAGAACATAAGTGATGTACAAATGTCTGCTACCAGATCTGTTACATATTGCTTTTAAAACTAAAGAATTCAACAGTAGGACAGACAAGTTATATCCCAGATTACTAAAAAAAAATGTTTTAAATGGATTCTTTCAGCATCAAAAAAGTATAAAAGAGCTTTTGCTGCTTATTGTTTAGCAAAGATGCTTTGAGAGAAGATGATGCTGGATGCAGCAATTTACAGTTTGAAACCTTGTCTTATCTCTGTCCTTTCATACTCTCTTGTGGCATCAATAAAGATTGTTATTTATTCCTTGGCAGTGATGCTGACTGCTGATGAGACTGTGTGTAATACTACAAGCTCTGTGTGGAATTTGACCAAATTTGGGGCCAAAAATGGAAAGAAGAGTGAATGCATTTTGATAATATCTCTCCCTCCTTCAGTCTAACTAAAAAATTAGACTCAGTTTTTAATGAATTTCAGGTTTGAGGTATTGACCTAAAATCTAAAACGAGATTCAATAACCCTGTCCTCAAATCATCTACTATATTAGGAAATTTTAGCTGAATATATTATATACTGTTGTAAAACACCTCCCCGAATGACTGCATTTTAAAAAGAACTGAAAAGAAAAAACACAGTTCTGTTCTTAAGCATTTGCTACGTTTATCGAGGTCTCAATCTCTCCATTCTTCTCCAGGAACCCTCGACAGGCCAATTCTTCCCCCATTTTCTACAATGCTGAATGCTGTCATCGAAAGACAGCAGATAATTCAGGACGTGATCCTCTAAGCAACTGCACAACTCCATGCATGTAAGCAGTTCCTCTGTGTTTAACAGGGCAACGAGTGTGTGTTTGCAGATGTAGAATAAATTTACACCCATAAAGGAACATTCCTCCCATCCTCATTCTACAATCAGGGTTTTAAAGGTACTTGGAAAAAGATGACACAATCTACCTCGTAGGCTTACCATGAGAGAAACTTCATGACTAAACCAGTTAAATAGGTGAATAGAGGTGAAATAATTTAAGTCAGTGGCAAGTAAACAGCAGAATGAAAGTGGCTTCCAGGAATCTCGATTGTCAGCTGCCTAATTACTACACCCAATACTCCCTCTTCTTCCTCAAGACTAAATTTATGAATTCTGATAGGACATATTACAGACCTGAATTCTGTGAGGGATTCTGGTTAAGCTAAGTATTAAAAGTTCAAATTCTTACTGGAGCCCTAACTAGGTGTTTTAAATCTACAAAAGGGACCAGAAATAGCATCTGTAATGAACACAACGAAGCAATTCCCAGTGCTCAGAATAGAGAGGAAAGTCAGTCACTTGCTAAAACAATTCAGGAGTGGAGCAGGGAACTGTCCTGGCATCCTAGCTGGCTCATGAACTTCATTAGTTTGAGTTCAGGCCTGTCACTTTCAAACGGATCTGAAATTTCCTGAGAATGCACAAATCCATTGAACTATTTCAGAGCTATATAAACATGTTAATTATACACATACAGCCAATGTAGTTCCCCCGAAAGGGACGTTGCCTCCTTTGCACGCTTTTGATTGAAAGGCCACGTCGAAGACCTTAATTTACCTACCTGTTATTTCAAAAGTGATCGATAGCAGAGGTGCAGTACTAGCCTTCGACTTGCTCTGTGACTGACTTTCTGAAATAACAGGGAAACGCCACTGTGAGTATATGAGAACGGAGGTCTTCAAAGCAGCCTTACCAAGACAGCATTTGCTACAACCAACAGTAATCTACACTGAAATGAAGGCGTTTCCCCACAGCTAAAACTGGTAGGTGTCTCCCCTGGCTTTTTCCCATCCTCAAATTACTCATAGTTTTCAAATGGTATTGTTTTTAGAGGCAATGGTTTGCTTGTTCCTAGGAGGGCCTGGAGAGCAGCTCTTGCCTACACCAAATCCAAGATGGGAGGGGAAAGAGAGGGAGGATGAGTGGAAAAGCAGCTCTTCTGAAAATCTGTCCCCTAATATGGAAACACCCCAGAGCTCCTTTTTAAACTAAGACCCACTTCACCCCTAGTTTGAGCTCTTGAAAAATTGTTCTCATGTTTATGCATCCAAAGGCTAGTTACATTTTAATCAGCTTTCTGGGGCCTGCAGGGATTACGTCCTGATGGGCTCCGCGTATTCCTGTCACACTCTGATAAGGGCAGATTTCACACCCATCTAAGCTGGCAAGACTTCACAGCCTACCAAAATCCTAATCATCATTCTGAACAGTAAGCTGTCACTGATTTTATTGTTACCTCTCCTTAGCTGGGAGGTTTTACTTCGTTACTCTAAGGCAGGGGCATCTAAACTTTGTTCGGCAGAGGCAATTTACCAAAAGCCCTTGGGCAGAAGCTGATTTGCATTAAACAAAGAGGCTTGAAAGCTTCTTCTTTAATAAATACAGATGTGGGACCCACGGAGCACACAAGTCACACCCTACTGATCCAAGCAGTCATGCCAAAATGGATGTTGGCATTAATATTCCCCACAAACTCTACCTCTATGGCAAGTTTGAGATTACCTTTAACCCACAGCAGAAACCTCACTAGCCTGCAGTTTGGTCAGCTCTGGTCTAAATGTTGTATTACACGACTTGTATAATGATGTCGCTTCTCCTGAAGTATGTGGCTGCATTCATTTATTTATGTTTTAATAATAATGTGTGTTTGCATGAAACAGCTACAGAAGAGGATAAAATTTAATTAACAAGCTACAAGTACCTAGCTTAATTCACTAATTTCTAAATCTATAGTGCTGCATGAGTATGCAGAAGTAGATGTAACATAAAATGCTCAAGTGTTGTTCTTAAGTACTTATATTCCCAAACAAATTACAGATTTTGTCTCCTAAGCTATTCCCTCTTTTGTTAAGAAGCTATACAAGCTGTAACAGTGACCAGGAATAATCTCTTCTATCTTTCATTTAGCGAAACAAACCAATAAAATTATATTGGCTTGAAGTCCTGAAAGCGACTTAAGAACTTGACCAAATCAAGAAAAGAATAAAAAAAAAAAAAAAAATCAATTTCCTGAGAATGAAATCTAGTCATATTTTTACATATTTCTATATTGAGCTTACATGCCAGAATTGGCATATTCCATCTGCCCATCAAACAGCACAGGTTCATGGCCCATCTGAAGGACACACAGGAAATTTACAGTGGAGGAAGGAACCAAGTCTAGGATTTCTGACCCACCTTCTCATGCTCTTTCTTACTGAGAGACACCCTTCACATAAGACAATATTTTTCAGCAGATATTAAGAAATAGTAATTTGTAGCTAGGAACCAATATTTGCAGCATGGAGAATGAAATATCTGCTGCTGCAATTAAGTATTTTCATCTGAACTAGAAAATATCAGTAAACTGCAAGGTAAGAAGGCACTCATGACAGAAGACAATGGCTGTCAAGGAGCTCTGGAATGCTGCAGTGCTCTGATTTCACACTAATTCAATTGCAAGTGAATCAAATTTACCTTCCTTTTCCTTGAGGGTATTTAAATAGGAGAGGAGATTTTCATTAGCTTGCACGCAGTACATTTCCCGGGTTTGAATACCGCCTCCGCACAGCGCTGTCTGATTTCCTCGCCTCTTGTCCTGTTGGCTAAGGAGAGGATCGACACGGCATTCTGTCCATTCTGTGGTCCGCCAGCCATACCTGGATCAAATTTGGTTAATTGGGTCTTTAGAAATCATGAAGCCATTTTACACAGCATTAAGTTATACAAACTGAAACACCTTAATAGCTTTATTGATTTTCTAAAAGGCCTGAACCCCACAATTTCTTGTACACAGAGATGTGTTAAGTCTGATATTTTATGTGGGTGGAAACTTTTCTGCTATTAGTTCACTTTTGAAATCATTACTTTTTAGGAAGATCTTTTCTGTTCAATTCCTGAAACATACTGCACATATAAATATTCTATTGGAGGGAAGAAAAACTTCATATACAGAGACATACATTCTATGTTCAAATAAGCTAACTCTCGGCATTTGTTTAGAGCTAGACAATTTATATGAACAAAAGCCAAAATATCAAAGAAATGTGCACGCTGAAACACATAAGAGCCAGAAAAGGAGAAGGAAAAAAATCCACAGCAACCCAACCCCCCAAAAACAAACCCAAAAGCCTCTTGTTCATCTCTGATAAGAGAGACAGAAGTTTCTCCTGAATATCAAGGTAAAACTAAAATTGTATTTTTTTTTTATTATTACTTCAGAAAAATCTTTCAGTAAGTTCCTTTTTCACTGTCAAGAGGAAGATGGCTCTGCAGTACTAAGCATCCCTGCTGGGTACTGATGAATGATGAGAAACTGTGAGCTTTCTAATCAGTGAATGCACAGTAAAGATCTGTGACTCCCAGTTAAAACCCCAATCAGGATTACAAACCGCAAGAAATGCCACAGAAGTCTCTACCCAACAAGTATTTTAAGGCTAAATCAAGTGAACTGCTTCCTAATGTGGCTGGAGATGGGGAAAGATGACATTTCAACTCTTAAATGAAAAATATGTACCACAGTCAAAGATGCTTAACATCAAATGACATTTCCCCAGACCCTTTTCTCAGTCTGATAAAGAAAAACCACAGTTGGGACTTTAATATTAATCTCGATTAGTTGATAAGGGCTACAGCAATCTCTTGAATCATAAAGTGCTTGCTGTCATTTCTCCTAAACTTTAAACAGGGTTAATTTATTTACTGTCACTGTTAGCCTCTCCTACTTTCCATTTGGGGCCCAGTCCTGCCTTTGTTGTGCTGAATACGAGTCTCACTAAAAAAGTCTGGTTGCTAAAGAGATGTTTATCACCTCTTTCCTATGTTCAACATTTTGTCTGCAAACAGACAAGTACTTCAGAAACAATGACTCTGGTAGAAATGTTATGTAGGGAAAAGATCACTGACAAATTAATACAATTAATTTATTATGGTCTTGACTGACCCTGCATACGCACAAATGTTCTCTCTTAAAAGTGAACACTAATGAAAAAATATGTACTTGTTATTTTTCCTGTCTTCAGAGAAGGAAGTGATTTCACTATAATAGCAGCTATTTGCAGACTTCAGCTTTTAAGAAGAGCACTGAATAAGCAAAGTATAAAAAAAAAAATAAAATTAAAGCTATTATTTCTTTAATAATGACTTGATTCCATCACCAGCCCTGTATGGTTAATTGAAATTCTTCATTTTAGTGTAGGGAGAACTGAAATGAACCAACTTACGTAATGCACGGTGCCACACCATCTCCTTGAGAAACACACTGCTCCATTTCTTCTAATTGTGGGCATTCACTTTCACTGCCGATAGGGAGCTGTTTAATGGTCCGTGATCTTGTACGATTCCCTTTAGGGGTTGTCATGTCAAAGCAGGTTTTGGAGCAGGGAGTCCATTCTGACCACTCTGACACCTGGCACTCCTTCGTGATCACACAGGACTGGAACGTAATGGGCAACTTGTCCTGTTTGCAGAAGCTGTAATAAGAGAGCATTACAATTTTCAGCACATGTATTCACAGACAGTCATGAACTCCTACAGAAAAGTGATGTCCATTGCAACATGCAAAGTCAGTAAGTATTTGTAAAGCTGTTAAGTTGTAGTCCGCATGTATTTGATCCCAAAAAGTCAGGCAAAAGAGCTTTTAGTTAAAGTGACTCAAACCAGATACATAAGATTTGCTACAGTTAGAAATGACCGGTACTGCCGTATCTGTGATCAAAATTAAAATATAAATCTTCATACATATATAGAGGTACAAAAGAGGAAATAAATCAATTCTTCACCACTTATATTTTATTATTAGGTATACTCAATTTTTTTTCTTGGAATGAAAAGGAAGTGAAGGATCAATAACAGAGATGGCTATACAACGGTTTTGAAGAGAACCAAGTTCTCAATGTCATCTTCTCCCCATTTCCAGACTACAAATTATTTAAAAACACAATGTCAAATATATTGAACATTTGGTCACTAATAATTTGCTTTGTTAACAGATAGTATATTGCCATAGTGATGCCTCATGGTCTAAAAGGGGAATGATTTCTCTCTTAACATACAGCCTTCCCTGCTACAGTGAATCCATAGCCTTAATTTCCTGTTCCTCATGAAGGCCATAATTTAATTTCCATTCTCCATCTGATGGCTTTATTCACATATTACATAGGCTGTCAGCAAGATTTTCTCCCTGTAAAAATACCTCTGCATTTTTAAATGTTATATTGTAACCAGAAACTAACATTTCTACTTTAAAGCTTGATTCACAATAGGAAAATGAGCAATAGAGAAGCTAAACTACAATTAAAGTGATCATAACTTTAATTCATTAATTACAATTACAACACAAATATATTTATCATGTCTGTTTTGGAATAAAATTCTGGCTTCTGAAGTAGTTAAATGGGCAGGAAAAAGAGTTATTGGCAATGCAGATAGCCCAATGAAACACTCTGTACAGTACCAGTCCTATAAACAACAGAAAAAAGGCTCATTTTTTTCTTTTTAATGGAATACAAAATAATATAGAATAATGAATATTTACAATTTTGTTCCTATAGAAAATTTTACCCTACCCATATATCCAACATCATGTTGAACTGCTACTAACAAAATTTTGTAATACTAGAACTAGGGATACCTGATGAGACTCACGGGAGATTTAAAACCAAGATAAATGAAGGTACTTCTATACACAAGAGGCAGAGTAATTCTGCATCTTACTAACAGAAGATCCTGGATGTGGAGACAGACAGTGTCAGCAGGTTCAGAAAGAATGAATTTGTGGGCAGTAGGTCTATATATGGATACTAAAAAGACTAGGCAGTGGTATACTCGCCACCATCCCTAATACATTGACTTTGGATACTGGAGAAATACAAAGGGAATGGACTGTAAAAGGCAGTCAGGCCTCATGTGCTTGGTCTTTAAATAGCATCTCCCTTTACCACTGCTGGAGACAATATGCTGGAGACACTGCTGGGCTTGACAGACCATAGGGGATTACTCAGTAGGGGATTTCTTATGTTCTTATTATGTGAAAGGTGGGGGAGGGGGGGGACAGGAAACCCTAACACATGATAGACAACATTTATTCTGCTTAAGGACAGAAACTACACCCTGTGTAGAGTAAAAGACGCTCAAGGCTTTTGAGAAAATTGTTCTTTTCAGAAAAGGACGTGGGAGTGTTGGTTGACAGCCACCTGAACATGAGCTAGCAGTGTGCTCAGGTGGCCAAGAGGGCCAGTGGCGTCCTGGCTTGTATCAGGAATAGGGTGGCCAGCAGGACCAGGGAGGTGATAGTGCCCCTGTACTCGGTACTGGTGAGGCCGCACCTCGAGTACTGTGTTCAGTTTTGCGCCCCTCACTACAAGCAGGACATTGAGGTGCTGGAGTGTGTCCAAAGAAGGGCAATGAGGCTGGTGAAGGGTCTAGAGACCAAGTCTTATGAGGAGCAGCTGAGGGAACTGGGGTTGTTTAGTCTGGAGAAGAGGAGGCTGAGGGGAGACCTTCTCGCTCTCTACAACTACCTGAAAGGAGGTTGTAGTGAGGTGGGGGTCACTCTCTTCTCCCAAGCAGCAAGTGATAGGACAAGAGGAAATGGCCTCAAGTTGCACCAGGGGAAGTTTAGACTGGATATTAGGAAATACTTCGTCACCGAAAGGGTAGTCAGGCATTGGAAGAGGCTGCCCAGGGAAGTGGTTGAGTCTCCATCCCTGGAGGTATTTAAAAGACGGGTAGATGTGGTGCTTGAGGACATGGTTTAGTGGTGGACTTGGCAGTGCTAGGTTAACGGTTGGACTCAATGATCTTAAGGGTCTTTTCCAACCTTAACGATTCTATGATTCTATGATTTAATAATGGACTTTTTTCACCTTCATGTAGCCCCATCTGGCATAGGACTACAGTACTGTCAAATTCAATATAGCAGTTTCTGTACCTTTGACAAAACATACAGATTCATTTATCCCACAAAGATACACATTTTAATGACTGGAGAAAAGATGTATTCCTTATGGATTCTAACATAGGCAGTATTTGCGAATCCTTCTGGAGTACAGATGACATGTCATCACTTCCCAAGTTCCTTTCCAATGTGACTCCTTTGAGAGCAGATAAAACAAACCTCTTCACTCATATTGTGACTGGGGCTGAGTTTAATTATAGACACATATTGCCAGGGAACATGCACAAAATTGCTACCATGAAGTAGCTTTGGTGCGGAGTGAAGAGATCAATTAATGATGTGTAATACTCCATGCACTTTGCATCTGTTTCAAAACTTATTTGGGAGAAGCGTTACATGAGAACAACTAATATTGATTCTCAGAAGTTGTTTAACTAAATAAAGAAATAAATACTCATTCTTCACTGAAGCTACCTGCCTGTATCCCCTAACTCTCA
Organism: Nipponia nippon; assembly: GCF_047370975.1. Lineage (NCBI taxonomy): Eukaryota > Metazoa > Chordata > Aves > Pelecaniformes > Threskiornithidae > Nipponia > Nipponia nippon. The sequence goes on along the minus strand of NW_028262290.1, from coordinate 137,167,672 downwards.
GGAACCCTAAAGGCATTCCTGGCTGTGACTGGCTGCGATTCCTACACAGCTTCATGCAGAGGTTGTTTCCTTTCCTGATAAGGGAAACCTCCACCACAACACAATGTGTTCAAGTTCTTTAGGATGATGGATGCATAGGAGAAATGAGACCTCAAGCAGCAATCGAGGTCAAAACTAATGCACTTACCCGTTTCTGAAAAATAATATTCTGAGCTAGTTAAATTCAAAAGGAATTTTTATCACAGATTTTCTGAACAAAGTGGAAAAAATTGACAACATTGAGCAGGTGTACCGAGAAAAAAAAATGTTTTCCCGTATCCATAATTGAAAAAAACAATTTAACAAAGTTGTCAATCAATTCTACTTAAAAATCAAGGCCAGCCCTGCAAACTAATTATATTTATTAATTTTTAAAGGATATAGTCACTTCCTGAAAGATTACTATAGGTCCCAGACACTTTTCAGATTCTAAGGGCTACTAGATCATTCACAAAGAATTCAACATAGGCATTACTGCAACTTTAGATAACAAATTTTCACTTCACAGATCCTTAAGCTGTAAATGCTATATATGCAAAAAGACCTCCTGCAGTTTCTTGCTTTTCAGTACCCCTATAATCTTGAATGCCATAATGCTGAAGTCCCTCTGTGGATCATGATGCAAAATATTTTTAAAAATTTAGACCTAGATTTGTTCACAGGACTCAAGTGAAGAGTTATTTGGTCAGTGGCATAGATTCAGCAGGCTAGTACCTTTCACTTAATGCTCATTTTATTTTTTATTAAAAGCTGTTGTTGATATAGCTTATATAATTAGAATGCTCATTTTATCTTATTTGTTACTAATTATTTCCATATGCAGGTATGAAAAGGACCCAAACAGAATTGTACCATGTTACTAACCCTATTGTTTATTTATGATCCTTGATAGAAGTAAAGCAATAGAGCTAAAGAATGCCTCACTTAAAATATTTACTTATAAAATTAATCAATTTTAAATTAAATATAAAAGAACTAAGTTCTTAAGTTCTTGTAAGCAGAACATAAATATTACTAGGGAGACAAACTAGAGGCAAAGTGAGTTATCTATTTATTTTCTTGCTTGCTTATTAAAACTATGCACCACTTGTGGTATTACATAAATACTGACAAGTAACTGATATTGTAAGTCACCAGCAAACAATCTCTTTACTGTTACACATACTGTTGTATTATTTTTGGGAGAGGGCAGAGACAGTTAGCAAAAGAAGTGTCAGACCAGCAAATTAGCTGCTGTTTCTTCTTTTAACACTTGGTTTTCTCTGAATAAGTTAGAGAAACTGTGAGAGCTAATTGGAAATGGCCAATACCAAGAGTTTTCCTTCATGTTGCAGGCAGCAGAAGATGTGTTTCATTCTAGATCAAGTAGGGACTAGGGAAACATCACATTTAAACTCTCAGTATCACAAATCTCTCTAAACAAGACCCAGTTAAAACTCTTCAGTTAAGTAAATGATTATGGAAGTGCTTCAATCTCTTTGAAGGTAATAGAGTAGCTTCCAGAGCAGATTACAAATCCTTTCCCTCACTACCACCTTTCCTTGTCCCAAGTGCATTTATATCTATTACCTGCAGCTAAACTAATCTATACTTAATTTCGTGTTGCATCTCTACATATCCCCCTTTCCCAGGAAATCTGGGAACAATGAATTTCATGTTCCAAAGTCCCCCCTCATTTTTCAACGATCCTTTTTTTTTTTTTTTTTACTCTTGACACCTTTAAAATATTTGCAAAAGATTTTCAAATTTTATCTTCCCAAGAGATGTTTCTCATACCTTTCAGTGCAGATGACTATATATAGACAGATATTCATAATTAAACTTACTAATACTGTATTGCATAAAAATGCTAACTCTGAAAGATACATGTGCCATTTAAAAAGTTCAGTATATGTAACACATTAGCTGAGAAGGTTGGTCACATTTCCTTTAAAGTTCTGATTCAAGAAACCGCATAGATTGATTCTTAATTGAAACCTGGGAATGCCTTTGTTACACAAAATAGTGTCTTCTGGGTTTGGTAAATTGCTCTGCACTTTCTGATGGATTTATGCATCTGATTTAGGTACCCAAAGTCGGATTAATCTTCTCACAGGAGAAAAAGCAAATGGGCAGGTAACAGATCAGAAGATAAAATTAGGCAGTTAACATTCATTTCATGGTACCACCCAAACCACTAGAAGTTCTGCATCGAACATCTCCACGCTCTGTGCACTTTCAGTAACATCTAAGCATACGCTATATGCAAAAAGTTAGCCATTCAAAAAGCAAAGGGAGTGCACAAGTAAGTCCTCACTATCAACCCATACAGTTCTGTCCAGATAATTGCTGGGGAAGCTCAAATAAAAGTACGAGTGGCATTAAAATGCTATTAAGTCAACAGAGCAGACCGGATACAAGAAGAGGTAGCACAGGGGTAACATGTAACGTCTGCACAAACTTGCTCTCAATCCAGTGAATACATTCAAAGGACAGTGTCCTAAGTGTCTGTCTTTTGGCAGGGAAGAGGGCATTATACAATTTGAAGTAAGGCTGTGCCTTGAGAAAGTACCATTTCAGACAACAGATAGATATAGTGGGGAACTGAAGCTTAAGGTATATAAGCACATAGATGACACAGTGGAAAGAGAAGGCAATCCCAAACAAAATAAAATCACAAGGGATGAATGAGTGCTATTGCTATTAAGCCAACATCAAACCTATTCCTGATCTCAAAGACTTAGATTAGATAAATGAACTAAAGAAAAAGGCAGTGCTGGTTCAAAGGGTAAAATACAGAATATAATTGCTGTTCAACCTCTTTTGGAGATGTGTGGTCAGGAATTTGTGTCTACTCACGTTCCGTAGCCTCATTTTCACTCTTACAGCAATAAATAAAAATTAAATATTGCTTTGGATAGGAAGGTTCCCCCTGGGGATTTCAAAGTAATTTATGGGTTAATTAAGGCTATAAACACACAGAGATTGAAGCCTGAGGCATAAGCCTAGAGCAAATTGCACCATAGTACCTGTGTACAAATAAGCAAGCTGTGCAGTTGAAAGCAGTTTCTTCATTGGAAGATAAGCTTTTAAATGTGTGATAAAATCAGATTAGTCAAGAGGTAAAACAATTCTTTCTGAGGTATCCTAAATTTCTATTACAGAGTGAATCATGCTTTTACAATTTCTAAAAATCAGGACAACTTGATTTTATATGCCAATGACCTGTTGGAGTGTCTGTAATCTCAGTCTCAAAATTTACCTTTTAAGCTGTGTAGAAAAGTCATGGAAGAGACCATTGGAATTTCCTCCTCTATAAGCTCAACTAGGAAAAAGGTTTTGGATTTTTTTTCCTTTTTTTTTTTTTTTATTTTTTCCAGTAGATAAAGCCATGCATACTGCATGCATAAAGCTAAATACATGGTAATGCATGACCATAGGACTGATTTCTAAATTTATGCAGAATGAATAGGAAAAATAAATAGGTTTTAAGCAAGGCAGTAGGTACTCCATGAGCCATACATAACTTACTTGTACAACTAAGAGATTTTCTACTTTTTCTGGTGTTTCCTCCATACCATTATGGACTGATAACTAGAAAGAAGAGTTAATGAGAAAAGACAAACACCAGCATGAGAATGGCTGAGTGGTTCTAACTAATAATCCATGCAGTCTGATACCTGCCTTGGCAGTAGAAAATGGAGGGCAAAAATGGAAAGACAGCAAGTATTTGGTCACACTTTCCCAACATACCCTCCCTTTTCCCAGCAAACTGTGGCTGAAAGACTTCCTGAACACAAGTTGTATCTTTGCACTGAAGAGTCCTTTATAGTTTTCCCCCATGAAATAGTGTAAATGCTTTCTCAACCCAGATAAGATTTTGGCATCTACATCATCTTGGAAACAATGAGTTACACAACTTTTTTAATCACTGGCAACTGTAGATAGCTATTTTTAGTTTAAAATTGCTCTGTTAGTTTCATTTTCTGGCTTCAGGCCTTGCATAACCATACTCTGTTCACTTTCTCTGTAGCATTTGTGAGCTTAGAGACTTCTATAAGTTCTCTCCTTGACTGTCTCTTTGTTAGGTCCAAGAGTTCTCTTTCACTTAGTCTCATTTTATACAGTTATATCCTGCAATTACAGATCCTTTCTACTGCATGTGCAACTTTGAGATGTAAAATTGGCCTGGATTTGAGGGCTGTTCAAGATTCATTCTGAAGACACTCCCAAAATATCTGCACATTACTGTATCTGGATAATCTATAAGTTAATGGAAATACGAGTCCACATATCCAACGTATTAAGGAGACATCATTCTGAAGATCAGTTCGGTACTTTTCCCAATACAGCTGCTTTTCATGTTCAAATGTAACAGAGCTCCAATGTGAGGTTTGCAATTTAAATCTAAAAGTGTACAATGGAGAACATGTCCTTTACAATAAATTCAATTCATTCAACCAGTGCTGATATTTAACAAAAACGACTATTCACTGTTTCTACCTATAATGTAAAGTAATAGAGCCCAATTGACAAATAGTCTCTTCAATAATTTTTGTCAGCACTATTTTGCTGTATTTTCTGTATTCCTTCACTGTTATCAACATTCAGCTTTAGTTTTCTTTAACGAAATTTTCACAGCTATTATTCCTTATTTTCATTCACTGTATACATTCTCCTGGAATTCTGATATATTTATTTTTTCTCTAGCTGATTTCCTATTTGATTACATACAGAGATTTCCATTGTTCTGAAATGAATAACATGGCTACGGTTCAGGAGGGAGACTGATGCCAACATAAACTTTTGGCACTCATGGAAAACAAAAGCCATGGGTTAGAGCTGGACTGAAAAGGACTTAAGTGGAATTTCACCTGTAAGTTGAAAACTGATTTTTCAAGCCTGGATCACTATTTGATGTGGTAGTGATTTATGTCCACAGGGTCTTTGCTCCTGTGGCTCTAAAGTTCTCTGTAGGTGCACCCACAGGTCTGCCGAGGCTGCTCCAGTCCTGGCATGGCTGACCTACCCTCAACCCTGGTGTGGAAAGCAGACACTCCCATCCTCACGAGAGCTCAGCGCAGCACGCATTAAGAGACACTCAACAGACATCTACATTGTCAGACACTGCACAAAAAAACTAGGAAGAAATGGTGTTCTTCCTCCCTTTGCCCCTCTCATACCATGTAGTATCACAGGGATTAGATATCACCTGCCCTCCATGATTAGAAAGGGCTGTGGGGTCAGAACCCCTCTGCCTGCTGAGGAGTTCCACCCCAGCACCTTTGGGGAAGGAATTTTATCATTATTTTTGAAGGAGGCTACTCCATTTTCAGCAAAAAATACAAGCTCCGCTTGTATTCCAAAGCAAAACCCCAACAATATAATATAATTAATGTTTTGAACACCCAAGATTGAATGAACGAATTAAAAACTTGAGAGGAGTGAAGAAGACATAACCAAAAACTAGGCTAACTGCCTGGAAGAAACCCATACTGAGTATGATACGAGGAGGTTCAGCAGTTTAGCAGAGAAAGGGAGCTGCTTCTGAAGGTTTTAGATCAAAGCACAATCAACATGCTAAAATAATCCAGAATCCTTTAACAGGTTTTTAAGTGGCTTCATCTAAATACTAAGGAAGAAAAGCAAAGACTATCTGGCACATAAAAGAAAACACAGCAGGCTCGCTCAGAGCACAATAATTTAACCATTTCCTGGCCTTGAATGTCCTGTGTACCATCAGGCATCTCCCACAACCAGCTGTATCATCAGGAACCATGAGAGTATCTCTTGAATTCTTGCTGATCTCATGAGACATTACATCATTGAATACCATTAGCAAAATGGTTTTCAATCTTTCCCACTAGCCACAAGATGAAAACTATTGACATACAGGCCCATTTGACCAAACAAACTTATCTGCAGAAAGACTGGGAACTGTGACAAATTGCTTAGAGAACGCCAAAACTAGATGTTAGTTTAGCACTTGAAAACCAAAATTACACACAAAAACACAAATACACAGAAGCAGGCTTGTAGAGGCTGCATTTTTGACTGAAGGGCAAACTAAAGATAGAGGAAGCTTTTAGAAAAGAATCATAAAGTAAATTTGTGTTTCAAAAAAATAATAATTAGCCCCACCAAAAAAAACCACTGAGCTGGATAAACAGTGTCCTTGCAACACATCCTAGAGCCGTGAATGAACATTGATGCAACTCCCAAAGAATACAAAGAATAAACCAAGAAATTAAAGCAGGATTTGAATACAAACATATTTTACTTTTCTCAGGAGAGAGAATCTCAGGAGATTGCTTGAAGTTTGCTTAAATCTCACTAGATTGCTAAAAGAAATGAAAGGCTGTAAGGAACTGTATTAGGTTTGCCTAGCCAGGTTTTGGTAGCAGGGGTGGCTTCAGTGAGAAGCTGCTAGAAGCTTCCCCAATGTTCGATAGAGCCAATGCCAGCTGGCTCCAAGACTGACCCGCTGCTGGCCAAGGCTGAGCCCATCAGCTACGGTGGTAGTGCCTCTGGGATTACATAGTTAAGAAGGGGTAAAAAACCTGCGCACTTTGCAGCCGGAGAGAGGAGTGAGAATACGAGAGAAACAACAACTGCAGGCACCAAGGTCAGTGAAGAAGGAAGGGGAGGAGGTGCTTCAGGTGCCGGAGCAGAGATTCCCCTGCAGCCAGGGATGAAGACCACGGTGAGGCAGGCTGTCCCCCTGCAGCCCATGGAGGTTCACGGTGGAGCAGACATCCACCTGCAGCCCGTGGAGGACCCCACACTGCAGCAGGCGGATGCCTGATGGAGCCTGTGACCCCACAGGAAGCCTGCGCTGGAGCAGGCTCCTGGCAGGACCTGTGGACCCATGGAGAGAGGAGCCCATGACGGAGCAGGTTTGCTGGCAGGACTTGTGACTCTGTGGGGGACCCACACTGGAGCAGTCTGCTCCTGAAGGACTGTGCCCAGTGGAAAGGACCCACACTGGAGCAGTTTGTGAAGAACTGCAGCCCGTGGGAAGGACTCACGCTGAAGTTTGTGGAGAACTGTCTCCCATGGGAGGGACCCCATGCTAGAGCAGGGGAAGAGCATGAAGAGGAAGGACCAGCAGAGACAACACGTGATGAACTGACCGCAACCCCCATTCCTCGTCCCCCTGCGCTGCTGGGGGTGAAGAATTAGAGAATTCAGGAGTAAAGTTAAGCCCGGGAATAAGGGAGGGATGGGGGGAAGATGTTTTGTATTTATTTCTCATTATCCTACTCTGATTTGGTTGGTAATAAATGAAACTAATTTCCCCAAGTCAAGTCTGTTTTGACCATCACAGTAATTAGTGAATGATCTCTCCCTATCCTTACCTCAGCCCACAAGTCTTTTGTTATATTTTCTCTCCCGTCTATCTGAGGAGGGGAGTGATAGAGCAGCTTTGGTGGGCACCTGGCATCCAGCCAGGGTCAACCCACCACAGGAACACTTTCCAAAGACTGCATCTGCTTCTTGTAACTGTAACTTCACAGTGAAGGGGGGTAACACATGTACCACACCATTCATTAGCATCGCATCCTAGAAAAGCTCAGGCTTACACTGCTGGGAAATCTCACTACCCATGGGCAGTCCCACAGCCTAGATCCTCACACACTCTAACAGAACTGCCTCACAGAAATAATCTGGTTGGGTCAGAAGACCAAATCAACCTTTGAAATATATGTATCCATGTGTGCAATTTTCTACAGCAACTTTGAATGATCACTCTACTGGTCAGGAGGCCTGAGGAAATCCAGTAATACTCATGCTGAATATTAATCCTTTCTGTTATTTGGGACTAAATCCAGATCTTAATATTGCACGTGTAGGGTCTCCTCCTTGCTCTTTATCTGACCACCACGGAACCTTAAAAGATGCTCTGTATGAGTAATAGGGATTTTGGAGTTAACATACGGAGAAAAGGATCAAGCACAATGTCCCAATGTGTTGCAACAAGCTATTTATCTTCTATGCAGTGTTCTCCTCAGAGTTCATACAGCCTGTTGGATGCATTAACCTCTAAAGAAAAACAATCAAATGAACTCTATACCATTCTTGGATCAAAGGTATAGCTGGATTTTATTTTCTCAGAAATAAACTTCAATGAAAAAAAAATAATTCTGTTTAATGAGCAGGTACTAGACAGCAGGGATAGTAGAGAAGCGATTTAAATCCAGAGTTTAGGTAACTCCCATGAGTTACTCTGAAAATATAAAATATAATTTGCAAAGTCTAGTCATTCTTGAGACTTTTATTTTATGGTTGGTAAACACTTGTTTCTTTAAAGAAGTTAGTGAAAATACAGTGCCTGTATTTTCTCCTAGTGGCAAATGCAATGAGTATCCCTCATGACATAGTCCTGATTCATTTTCCCTACAGCTGCACTGTTCAGTATTGGTCATATTGTACATTGTTCTGAGAAACTGTTAGTGCCTCACAGTATAATGGGCTGTTATAATCACACAAACAATGAGGCCACTTTTATTCATTTACAATTCAAGTACTGTCCACCTAAGTGCTTTTCACAAGACTACTTTCCCATGATCCTTTCACAACTTTAATTCTGCCAACAAAGATGCACAACCAAAACAGTTTTGAAAAAAACAAAACCACTCAGGCTTTCTATATTACGGGAGAAAAGAAAACAGAGATTTACAATTACTGGGTCAAGGAAAAATATATCGGCTAATACAGGCAAAGCAACAAGAAGTTCTACTACACCCAAACAAGTGGCAACAACAGCTGCTGTGGGGCTGTCGCAGATACCATGAGTGTCCAAGGAGACGAGAAAGCAGAAATGTTTCAAGAGAGGTACTATCTTTCACAGTTCAATGATACAGTGACTTGTATGCACATCCCATGCTATAGATAATTTTAAAATTGGTAAAGCAGGTTATTGGGCAATAGTCTACACAGATGACTTATTAAAGCTTTTTGGAGGGGATTTCCCTTTGTCAGAGGGAATTGTTACCACATAGCATTAATCAGCATTTACTTTGACCCTAACTAACAGTTAGATTCACAGAGTTATCGGCAAAGAAAAATAAACACAATGCCAAACTTTGTGAATAAAAATATGCAATATTGAAGTTAAAATAAAAAAAAAAATTACTGAAAATTACATTACTAATATTAGTTGTGTTTCAGGTATTATTTTAGATTTTTTCCCTGTGTTGATGCTTAGCTTTGACAATATCACTGGTTTCATTTCAGTCTCCAACATTTGGAAAAAAGTGGTCAATATTAGGAGGTAGGCTGGACATTTTATTTTCAGTGGGACCACTGAAAGTTAAGCACTGAAGTACCCAACTCTGCCATTCTGAGGATCTGCAAGTGAAGCAGAACTCTGACTTCCCATCCTGTGCAGTCCCCCACTCCCTGGGGGACAGTATCTCCCAGGAGGATGCTCAGCTCACATGCTGTACCATAACTTTATAAAGCTCATCGAGAAAACAGGGGCATACTCCATGTCCCAGACTATGCTTAGCAGTCATCACATAATAGAAAAAACAAAATAACTCTAAACAAATAATACATTCTAGTTTGTTCCTTATGGGACTATTTACAGACTATGATATGATACCAATATAAAGATGTTCAAAATTTAGAAAAATATTGCTTGAATCATATTTATTTATTTAGGCATATTGAAGTCAATTAACATAAAAATTCTCTGACAATGAGGCAGAAAAGATGCATAAAAGTACAGTGCAGAAGAATCTTTGTTAAAGACCTCAGTGCCTAATTCCGTTTACCATTGTGCATCTTAATCTCTTACTAAATTAAGGCTAGAAATCCAACACAGTATTCATTCATAGAATTCATTCATTCATTCATTCATAGGATTTATGGCCACAAGAGATTATCAGAATATGTAGTTCAACCCTCATTACATTACAAGCTATTATATTTTGCTAAGGAAAACCAATTACATGTATTTGAATAAAAAATATATGTTCTAGAAAGGCATCCAATCTTGATGCTTTGCATAGAAATATATGAATGTCATACATTTAAACGACAGAACAACTGTTCACTATATGAAGAGAGTTAAAATACGGTGTGGAGAAAGAAATGGTTCATTGCTGTTGTTTCAATTATTCAGCACAGTGTGTATGTTTCCATCTTAAATCTAGATTTTTGGCACGGTGCGTCAAATGTATAGCAATACTGACAAGCCACTGTCAAAACAGCAGCCTCACTAAGATGATGGAGCAGGTACTTAGAATAGAAAGGAACACCCAGTGAATAATATTATTCATATCCACAGAAACTACTGTCTCCACCAAAATCACATTAAAAATCTACAGGATGCTTCTGGCTTTCAAATTCATGCAAATTCTAAAAGCACAGTGGAAAATGGTAGGAAAGCAATATGTTTGCATCCTGTTTCTCTAATAACATTTTACATTTTTATTATCCAAATGCATCTGACAATTAGCCTGCAGTTTTTAGTTATCACGAGGTTTTTCTTCCAAGATGACTTTCTTCTTCCCTGTTCTCCATTTGTTAACAGCATGTGCTCTAAGTGATTCAAAGTTAATTTATGAAGATGACTCTGTAGAGTTCATTATCCAAGTATGTGATGTTTACAGGTGTTCTGTTAGTGAACCACTTATGGCTTCTAAACCCTTACAGTGTGGTGAGCTTGGAATCTTCCTCTATAAAAAACAGCTGCAGAACTGCCTTTCCAGTAACATAAAGAACACCTGTAGACATGCTCACTTCCATCTGGTCCTCAATGAATAAGCTAAAGGTTGCTTATGCTCCTTCATCTCTGCAACCTGTCCTCTCTGCATTGCTATTCCCTCGTCTTCCCACAGCCTGTCCTTGAAGCTACTCCACCTTAGCCACTGCCACTTTCATACACATCACCCTTTCTGCTTGTTGCCTCATGGAGCAGCTCAGAGAAGTACAGAGAATATTTTAAGACTTTTTTCTAAGCAAGGAATAAATTACAGGGTCCAACAAACTGAGCTGCTGTATGATATGTCTGAGTCTCTCTTCTGTTTGCTGTCTGACAGCACATAACTCAGGGTGACTTGTCTGCTTCTCCAAATCAATGGCATAAAGAAAGCAACAACAAGCTGATGCTGTATTTATTTTATCCTCCTCCACACAGTCTATAAGTTAAAAGGACAGTGAGAGTCCATAAAGTGGATGGAGGGATTTGTTGCATGATTTGGAAGGTGAGCACTTGGTTTCAGGCCCTGGAAAGATGAACGAAGTTAAAATGCCATCTTAGAGGAGCAGATTCTCTCTCTTTTTCTGCCAATATATCCTGAGTATCACTCACTCACCAGCCTAAATACTCAGTTGGCCATTCTCTAATTCCTCAGTCCCTGGGCATCCAGCTTAAGACTTGTGGCCACTAGTGAATATGGTGGCTGTGCTTTAAGCAGATACAGGCTTATGTGAAGTAAGCTGAAAAAACAGGCATTATATACGTCAAATTCGATGCCCAAAATTAGCAAGACAATTCAATAATTTTTGCCCTACTGTCATCTCTCTGTCTCTACTAGAATATTGGAATAAATAAAAGCTTGAACTCTCCCAAACTTGAAAGTTAGTAAAGCACTGCAGTGAGACCATTATGGAAACTTCCAAGAGAGTTTAATTCATTATAAGGTGTGGATATAGTTTGCTAGATATTGCATGAATGCACAGAATCAGTCAGGAGGATGAAAATAAATAACAAATAATTAATTTCTGAGAAGGACAGAGGTGAAACAAATGAAACATGATCAGACAATCAAATGCAGAAAGGGACTAAACCAATCTGCCCAGAAACTAGTCAGCATTTCTTAAATTTTGGATGCTTTTCTTTCCCACCATTATGTTCCACTGCTGTTATTGCATAAGGTTATTTCCCAACAAAGAAATAAAAGCCCTGAATATATCTAAAATTTTACTGTTTCTTGAATTCTCACTTCAAGTCATCAATAATGTTCAGCTTCACAAACAGGTCTCTGCCACAGAGGTGCTGCCAAGGGAATATTAACCAGTTCTGGGGACTGCAGCAAAAGAGCTGGTGGGGACAGTTTCCTACTTGGTCTCCTCCATTTCTCCTCCCATTCAGACAGGGGTGTTTTGGTCCCAGCTTAAGTGAGATAAACAAGCCATATCCAAATGATGGAGAAGGAGAAAGAAATAGTGCAGAAATTCCTGGGATTTTTTTTTATTTAAATAGGCAGTTATACCCTTGCAGAACTACTTTACCTATAGCCCTGTTTGCAGCCATTTGAGCTCAATAATTCTTAGCAGTTGCAGACTGTCCCCATGCCTGTGGGCCAACTGCTACAGGGGAACTTGATGCACTTTGTCAGTGAATTTCAAAATCTTTGCTGAAGTACAGAAACATACAGGACAAGAAGATACTCTCATACTGTTCCATGTTCTTGCAGTTAAATGTCTGTGCTCATAACCTGTTCCAATCCTTCCAAATACCAAATTCTTTCCCCAATCTGGTGGGTTCTCAATAAAGTATCTCAGTAAAACGGTTGTATGAATTAACCACTGCTAAACCAAAATATTTTTCTTAGACGCGTACAAAATCAGCCAAAACATTTTTGCTAAACTTTGCCCCAAAAGTCTGCTCAAGAAGGCAATTATGAGGAAATGTTTGAAACCCAATGGTAACAATGTGGCAGAGTAGGAGAGAGCAAAACCAGACTATATAATACAAAATGACAGGCTTAACATGAGGCACAATCATCACAACCTGTAATAGTGCAAACAGATTTGTAACTCAAAATGAGCTTTCACACACGTTTCCTGTTTCTCTACATTGACAGTTTGCTGTCTAATGGCTCTCTGTGGGACCTCTGGCAAACTCCTCTTTCACCAAAAAAAGAGAGGAGACATTTTAGAGGATCAGTATTGTCCTCTACAATAACAGCAATCCTGTCAAGGTTTTGTTAGCTCTCCAGAACAGTCATTTTATAAGTCAGCTTTAATTACTGAATTCTTTCTTCTCCAACACTTCTATTTTTAAAATATTTTCAGTGCACCAGAATTTCAGACTAAGGGAAACATAAAGCATATATAGGCCATGTAACACATACATTATTGCAGAATGAGCAATACAAAATCCAATATTTCATCCTTCATGGGAGACTATGTATTGTTCACTTGGTAATAAAGTATATAAATTACACTTTGATTTTCTTGTTTCACTTCTCTTTACCATGCTTGGTGTGCTGATGTGTCGAGAGAATTTGCCTTTTTGAAGTTTTGCTGACAGTGTTACAGAACCATTTTCTCTGGAGCACCCTTCTGAAACTTGTTTTTTGAAACCATTTTTATACTATACCAATTTTGCTACCTCTGCAAAAAATATTACTCGCCTGAGGGTTTTTCTTCTTCTTTCAGTCATGCTGCCAGGGGGCTGATTGTTTCTGATTGCTAAAGTCAAAACTCCCTGAAAATGGACTATTCAAGCTGAAGAGCATTTCATATGAGCACGGCAGGTTTTCCAGTCACCTTACTTGCCTGTATTATTTAGTAACACAGTTACTATGTGATGGAGATTATAAAATCATTTGAGCTGGCTGCATTGACAGCCTGGGCAGAAAAATAATTCTATTGCTCGAGATTCTGGAATGCCAATCATATTATAAACCATTTGACCACTCAGTGAAGAGTGCAGCATAAATGAAACAAATGGATATATAGATGATATACATAGATAGGTCTCTAAAGCCAAGGTATCAGTGACAGAATCTCTCATGAGTCATTTAACCAAATGTTCTTGTTTTCATTATGCAACTGGAAAAAAAAGATTCTATGTCAAACTTGATGGGAAGACTGTTAGAAATCCTTTGTGAATTTATAACATAAAATTATATCCATTAGACATCAAAATGTCCACTGCATCATTTGTATCATTTTCTCTCCTGTGAAGAATTGCTCCTACCTTGTATTATCTATTGCTTCACTGCCTCAGGCAAGAGGGTTTCATCCATTTCCCTGCTACAGCCTGAAATGTGCATATATGGTACAATACGCTGAGGTATCCGAAATTAAGACAGCACTACTGATCTGAGTGAATCCAAGAGCAAGTGTAAAGATGATGAGTAAAGATGCCATCAACTTCCAATTATACTTTTACTTTCTTTTACCATTTATCAGAGCCTCAACACATGAATGTTCCCCCCTCTTTTTTTTTTTTTTTTTTTTTTTTTTTTTAATATGGTAGTTCTGAATTATTTGTTTAACGTTACAAAAACTTGGGGACATTCAAACAGAGCAGCTGGCTGCTCTTTGCTAGCAACTGATATGTTTGATAAATTATTCCCTGTATTTAAAGGGTAATGATGTTCCTGGGCTAGGTACAGTGTGGGCTGCATGATGTGAGGCTGGAAAAGGAAGGGGTAAAGGCAATCTCTTCCTGTACCAGCACTGAGCCAGTGCTGCAGCCAACACCTGGGACTGCCTGAGCAAACTGATTTTGAGATTCCTCGTGCAGACATTTATCCAAGTGTGGGTCATAATCTGAAAGAACTGTAGAAAACCAGAGCCAGAAGAGACTGCAAAGAATTATGCAGTCAGTCCCTCTTCCCTAACCAAGGGTTACTGGAGGTGTGTCATTGCTAACACATGCATTTCTAGCCTATTCTCATAAACCTTTGAAGATGGAGGTGCCACACATTCCCCAGGCAATCTTTTCTAGAGCTTCACTATTCCCAGTATTGTGAAGTCCAACCTCGTTCAGCATTGCTGTGATTAGCCCATTATTGCTTTTCCTATACATCCATAATATACAGAGAATAGCTCATTCCATTCTTCCTTATGACGGGTTTTTCATACTCATAGACACTTAATATTTTTACTCATACGTCCCTCCTTCCAACTAAAAAACCCAAATCTTTCAGTTCTTCCCTTAAGCCACGGACCTCTCATCATTTTCCTGTTTTACTGTTGGATCATCTCTTGAAAGGAAATATGAAATATACTCGAAAAATGTTTACTACACTTGAAAAACTACAATATATGGTTTCTGACAGGAAAGGTTGAAGCGATCACAAGTTCCATGACAGAATGTTTAACTGGCACCATAAAAACTCCAAAGTAAAATACCCTGAAAAAAGTTCATAAACACTAACCTAGCAGCAATGGGTGTCAGCCTCATTCAGCAAGATATCTTAGTCATTTCACAGTTGAAGTAAAATTGATTAATCATGTATTGAACTAGAGGGAAGGAAATAGAAAAAATCACATCAAAGACAGAAAAAGGTAGACTAGACTGAAAGAAGATTTTTGAGTTGGACATTCCGGGGGATGGGAAGGAAAAAACATGAGCTAGCAAGAGAACGCCAGGTAAACCAAACAAGTGGAAGATAACACAGTTGCAGAAAAGTACACAGAAGCCTATGGAAAGAGTTATCAAAACACCTGTGACTGCCAAAACTCTTGAAAAGTAAAATAATAAATAAATAAATAAAAGTATCAGGAAAAAACAGACAGACAGTATAAAAGTGCACATGAGAAAGAAAAAGAGGAAGTACATGGAAGAAACAAAAGATGTTTCACAGTTTCCCTTTCAGGAATTTTGCCACAGGAATCACGAAGGACAAACAATATTTCATGCTCTTCTATTTCAAAACAAAAGGTACTGGAAAGAATAGATACTGCCTTCTCATGCAGCATCTTTCTCTCTGTTTTCTACTTTTATTGTGAGTCAGACTCAGCCTGGTTCCCTGTTAGTCTTTGTGCCCAGAGCCTTAACACCAGTAACATCACCTCTTCCAAACATGCATGTCTTGTTAGAGAGCGAAAACCTCCCTGAATCCACAGAAACAGAGCAGACATTTGACAAATATCTTCAAGCTTTTGGGGAAAATCTATTTAGACAAACAGAGGCTAGGGAGTTAGTATAGTTTAACAGTGCACATTTATGTGATGCTTAGTATGATCACCAGCTCAGCTTGCATGTTTCATGTCATAGAAACATTCAGAGCTTGAGGGATGTTCATATTGGAAACAGTGTGTGCCCCACACTGAGATTCAGGATTGTGTAAAATAATACCAGTGTGCACTTACGCATGCTTTACTTTAAACAGAGAAAAAGAAAGATGTGCAAATTAATAAATAGTGATTACCTCAGAGCAGCAGTTTTCCCATTTCTGTGAGTACATGTGACCTGCCTGGTTTGGTACCCAATTTGTATGTCCCAATATTTGTTCTCCTGTCTATTCTGTCTGTTTCGATTCCTCTTCTTCTTAATTAACTCACGAGCCTCGGGATCTCGAACTGCCTTTTCTCTGTCCTTTTCCTTGTCTTTGTTCTTCCCGCGTTTCCTCGCTTGCCTTATTTGTCTCGAATGGGGCACTGAGCATGCACTCCAGGGTCCCACATTTAGGCTATATAGGCTTTCTTCACCAGTGCACGGGCTAGACTGACAGATCTGAAACTCGGTAAGGTTAGGACAAGCAGACCCACCAAACTGCGGTGGAGCCACAACGTGCCGAGTTCGATGCTGAAGCCCATTGCCACAGGTCTTGGAGCACTCTGACCAGGGGGCAAATTCGGCCACAATGCAGTCCTGCCTGCACGGGATGAGGCACGCCTGCTCCTGACGGGGCTTCGGCTCAAAGTACTCACAGATGACATCCTCAGCCGGCACCCCATTGGACTTCTGGATACAGGTGATGTCCCTTGTCTGGATCCCTTCCTCCCCTCTGAGGCACTCCAGGGGCTTCTCATGGCTCCGGGAGAGGACAGGCCGGCACTGGTTCCAGCTGCCGATCTGCCAGTCGTACAGCTCCTTGTGCCAGTCGCAGACCCGAAAACAGCTCTGCTGGTTGTCTGGCCGCTCTGGCTGCTTGCAGTTTGTGGGCAGTGTGGTCCAGCCCTCCACGTGGGCACACCACACCGCTCGCGTCTGGATGCCACCTGGACCGCATTCATCTCCCATGCATCTCCCCCATGGACCTGGAAAACAAGAGAAGATGCTAACATCGCAAACTTAATTGTTTTTCTGCCATGGTGCAAAACCAAGCCCACAGAACCAGCTTTGCATTTCCTACTTCTCTAAGAATTTCATTCTTGGAGAAACTCGAACTTGGAAAACACAAAACAAGTATGGGATTATTCTTCATCTCCTATTTTTATGATTACAGATACATCTCACCTTTTATACTAGATAAATTGAATATTTAATTTCAAGAACATACACAGGAATTAATCTACATTAGAGAACTAAGAATTGAGCAATCACAAAGTCATCACGTAGTTTTGACTAGCAAGATAGCAGCTGAAGTCCTCCCCTCCAAGGCATGAATCTAATCTCTCTCACCTGCATGAATACCCTTTCCTGGACTGTTTTGGTTTTTGTTTCACATTTCTACTGTACTACTCTTTATACCCTGATGCCAATTAATATCACATTCTCTTCCTTCTATATTGTGTTAAACAATGGGAACAACGACATAATACATGTTGAAAAACAGAGGTAATTTCAGGTAGGCCATTTCTATTCTTTCCTTTATTATAACTAAAATCAAAATTAAAAGCCAATTAAGGAGTGTTTGTTCCACACAATATGTGAAATGATTATACAGAATAAGTTCCTGAAGACAGAGACATACCAGCTGGTAACTCTCCAAAGAACAGAAGTTATTGCTTTTTTAAAATCTCTAAGGTCTATGGTAAATACTTGACATGTTGTTATAATTACTGTCAACAAAACCAATAAAGACCTATATCCTTGAAAGCTGATATGGTTGTTTTTTCCATTATTAAAAACTGTAATAGTCACCCAGTCCAATTCACAAAATCCACAAATCAGAGGGTAAAAACCCTGTATTTTTCAGATTTTTTTAAGACCTCCCCTCATACACACCATGCATTGGCTTACTATGAAAGAGGAAAAGAACAAGCAGTCCAGAAAAAAACTCTGTAACCATTTCCCAAAGAAAAGACGTCTATCTGCAGACAGTTGGTCACACAAAAGACATTTTCTCTGACTGAGGAGTGCTCATGTTCCATGAAGAAACTGGAGCCAGGCCATGCAATCCTCATTCATCTGAATTACCCCAGTAACAAGAGTATTTGTGGGAGTAAAGTTGTGGGAGATGCTGGGCTGAGCCTTTGTTATTTCCAAAGCAGGTTAACGGAATAGAGAAACAGTTCTAGTACTGCACAAGGGTAAGTTAAACAATCTATGGCAGGTACAAATTATCTACAACACCTTCTTATTGAATGACTGGAAGGAATATGAAGCCACATCTTATTACTGATTCCCATGAGCTTTAAAACTCTCATTGACTTCAACTCAATTTTCAGCTGTTCATCCAACATTAACTTCAGTAGCAGTTTGGGAATGGGCTGATGACAGGCTATACACTTAGCCTCTGCTCCTCATTGCCTCTTTTTTAAGCAGACACTGTGGCTAAACAGTTTGTTTGTAGTTCTAAAATCCTAAGCATTAATACTCGACAGCAATGCCAGCTGGCAGAGTCCGATTCAGCCCATGGGAACTCCTCCATATTTTTTGCAGATTAAGTTTGAATTAGGGTTTCCAAGGTTTAGCTAGCTATCCAGAAAAATAAATGTATATTAAATACAAATACATTTCAGTTTCCATTTCAGCATGATTACCCTACTTTATCTTTAACCAGCCTTCCACAAATGACATAATCGTTGTATTTAAGTCTATTTACACTGAGTTAAGAGATATCATTTCCCCAGAACACCACTCTGAACACTTGCCAACTTTAAAAGAATAAAGACTGCAGAAAATCTCCAACTAAAGCAGAGATACTAAAATAATCATGATTGAAATAAAGCTAAATCATTCATCTTGCAAACTATAAATTTCTGTCTTATCAGATTACTGCACCTTGTGTACACTATGTGTGTTCAATGAGGAAATCCCTCTTTTTAAAGATCAGGTCTTTAGTCCAGATGAGGAGTTTGCCCATTTGGGATTCTGCCAAATTTCCAATCATCAATTATCCAAGAAATCACATTGTACCTAAAAATTGTGCTTGACATCTAAGCATCTTCAATCCAATTCATTGACATGTTTATACTAACGCAAATGATAAAAATCTCAGCCTCAGTGCACTAACTACTGCCTTTGGCAATGTAAATATGAAAAAAGAAATCTGTACATGAGTACGATGATCAGGTTGCTCAGAGCCCCATCCAGCCTGACCTTGAATGTTTCCAAGGATGGGTCATCTACCACCTCTCTGGGCAACCCGTTCCAGTGTTTCACTACCCTCATCATGAAAAATTTTTTCCTTGTTTTTAGTCTAAATCTACCCTCCTTCAGTTTAAAACCATTACCCCTTGCTCTGTCGCAGCCGGCCTTGCTAAAAAGACTATCCCCATCTTTCTTGTAAGCCCCCTTTAAGTACTGAAAGGCTACAATAAGGTCACCCCGCAGCCTTCTCTTCTCCAGGCTGAACAACCCCAGCTCTTTCAGCTTCTTCTCATAGCAGAGGTATTCCATCCCTCTGATCATTTTTGTGGCCCTCCTCTGGACCCGCTCCAACAGGTCCATGTCCTTCCTGTGCTGATCCTCAGAAGTATGAGAAAACCACACACAGATCACCTGCAACATGCTTTTTATATTATACTATATCATTATTATGGGCAGTACACTTACCACAGCATTTGTAAATGTGAAATTTTGGGATAAAATTAATCTCGCAGAAACTAGGATAGCATAGATATGCAACTCGGCAATGAAAGAGATCAGCAGATGCAATGTAAAGAGTCTCACCCACCACCATCGCTTAAAGGCTGCAGGAGGTGGGGGGTGGCCGCTCTTTCACAAATCCTCAGCTGATGTTAAGCACTAGTAACAACAACAGAAAGTCTTTAGGAAAGCTGTCAAGCCTAATCAAGGCCTCGTATGATGTTTTAATTTGTTTTTTATGAATATTCTTTAGGTTCTCTCTTTCCCACTGAAGCAGTCTTCACACAGACACTCTGCTCTCCCTGCTGTGCACTGATCCAGTTATGCCTGGGCAATGGCACATATGTGCGCTCAAACCATTTCACACTGGGGAAAAAAAGCTGCTGCTGTGAATGCAAAGTAGGTTTTTCTTAGGATTTTGTTTTAAACATATTTAGATGAGCAAGTCATAGTGTACTTGTAGTGAGCTGTACTTGTCTCATGAAAACACCATCGTTTATCTGTTTTTTGTTTAATCGGCATATTACAAATGGCAACTACAGAAATAAATAGGAAGCTTCCTTCTTTTTTGTTGTTGAGAGTTGTCACTGAAGTCTTAGTGAGTTTAAAATGTCATTTGTAATTCTTTGTCTTCTAAAGAGATTACTGTAAAATACAATATTAAGATTCCCTCTAAGCTTCTAGAGGATTAACATTTATTTTTATTAGGGAGCAGGAAAGTGAATTAACCATTACTGCAAGTTTATTCTGAAATTTCAGGGAGTGATGACAATGGAGTCAAAAAATCAGGATAAAACCCCCACTAAAGCACTGATAGCTTTGCAGCTAACTGAGAACAAAGTAAGCTATCATAGTATTTAACATCTTATATATTAATATTGTTCCAGGTATTAAAATTATCACTATTTGAAGAAGAAAAAAACTTATTTTGAACTTTGATCCAAGGAAAATAAAACTATGTAAAAATCCCTCCACATACAAATACAAAAAAATAGACAAAACAAGCCCCCAGCTATTCCCAAACATAAAACTCAAGACATGTTTTAAAGCATCGAGGATGACGTTACTCCCATTTTTAACAAATGAGGGTTGCACCACTGATTTCACCTGAATTTTGCTGTACTTTCAGTGAGAACTGGTTTTGATCCATTCCGTGTTACTGGTTTAGTGCCTGTAAGTAGCATTAACAGTTTAATGCCAGAGGGACTCATACTGCACAAGACAATGAGCAGCTTAGTTTTGAGTATTTTGAGAGGATTGTATTTGAGGAGACTATTGAGAGACTGATTAGCAGAAATCTACTTTTCCTAAGTTCAGAAACAAACTAACCTTACCCAATATTAGAGACCTCCAATTTCTTTGTATTATGAGAAGGTTGTGATGAGGGCCAAGGAGGTTAACTGGGTGATACAGGGCTGAGAGTCAGAAAGACACCAGCATTACAAGATACAGTTCAAGCCTAAGCAGTAAATCTTGAGAGAAGTCAAAAAGACACAGATCAAGAAGTCTTTGAAGGACTCGGGAGATGACAGTGAATGCAAACTGCAGCTCCTGATAGCAGAGCCGGTCAAGAAGCAGGATGGACAGCAGGTCACCGAGAATATAACAGCCTCAGAGCTGCTGCCAAAATCACTTGCAGATCTGCTTGGCTAAATTAAAATATGATAAGCATGTCTACAACTTGGTACAGTATACCTATATTATCTATCTTTGCTTTACACAATTATGGCAGCAAAGGAAAAAAACTGCTGCCACTACGGAGTATTTTTATCACTGGCAGTAACCAATTGCAAGAGTCTGAACAGGAAACAGTCTCACTGGTGCAGACGTATTGCCTACTGCACTGGGAAGAAGCAACACAGCAAAATACTGTAATTCTAGATACATTACTGACAGCTTTTTTTTTAATATAGAATCTGAGATGCTGCCAACACAACAAGCTGGCCGCATTTGGAGAGACAGATTCTGTAATTTATACTACCGGGAGTGCCAAGACAGTAGAAGATCATTGATAGACAAAACCTTTATTTTTGCCTCTTTCCCACCCGTGGCGGGACTCCCTGGGTGCTGTATGACTTGCCGCCTGCTCTGTTTGCCAGCAAACTCTCCCCTCCAGGAGTGCTATGGATCACCTTGACTGTTGCTTCTATTTAATGCTTTTGTCTTTCTCAGCTCCTCTTTCAGAGGTTGAAAAGAACATGCAAGGCAATGTCTGCATCAAAGAAAATGGATTCAGGATATGGAAGAGAGATAAAAAAGGAAAAGATTCTCAACCTAATAAAACATATCACCTGTGATTCACAGGAAGATAATGGAGAATCAAATATGCCTACAAATTATTTGACTCCTAAGTCAAATTTTGTATTTCCTGATAGCATAAGGGAGAGTGTAAGCCACACCGCCATTGAACAAATTTCAGATTCTGAAGAACAAGTTGTTCACACTTCTCAAATTAACAAGGAAATATAAAAAATAACGTTAAGAAAAACAGTGATGTAGATTAATCTAATCTACAAATTTCACATTGTTTCCCCAACTTTGCAGGGCACACTTTCAAACAACGGGATAAAGGCAAACTTGAAAGTATATAAAAATCAGCCATTTTGATATCTTTCTAGCTGTGCACATAATTATTAAGGCACTTTATAAATGTGGGCCCTTTTATTTTTTCCCCCTATTAATATCCATTGGGAAAATACACTCACCCATGTTCCTGATACTATTAATGGCATGGTAATTAATATTATCCATCTGTTTTCAAATTTCTCTTAAAATCATGAATGTATCATACATGAAATAAACCTAAGAGTAACCATACCAGTTTAAACGCTGACATCAACATCACAAAAAGCATAATGCTTATTCAGTGTTTCCCTAACTAAGCACTTTCATACTAGAACCTCACAAATTACTGGAATAAAATTTTACTTATTTTCCTCCAGCAAGTACTCCTTTTGCATATTAGAAAACTGGTGTGTCTAAAACAAGATTGTGTACTCCATAAGAAAAAATTTTGAATTTAACATGCTTTCCCAGTGTTGATGCAGTGCCCTACTGTGCCGTAATTCATGGTAGTTTTAACACCACATTTCACTTGGTAGAGGGGGGTTTTGTCTGCTTTGTGCTTTTTTTTGCCTTAACGTTGTGACAATTATAATAGATATTAAATTTTTTTTCATCTATTATAAACGTGGAGAGGGTAAAAAGTATCTATTTTTATAGTACAAAAAATACATAAAGAAACAAACTGGTCTCAAAAATTTTCTCCTTTATTTAATATAATGCTAGTTCTTCATCCCTCGGACAGTCAGGTCTGAAAAAGCTAATTCAATGCAAAAAAACCAGTCACCTCCTTATATTTGTCACTGTTTAATATTTATTTTGTTGTTCTGGCTGCGCGGATTCAAATTTTTAAATAAACTGCATCAGGGCTCACACTTTTCATACCACATTTCCTCCCAAACTAATTTGAATGTACAGTGGTGTAACACCCTTAAAATCGCTGTCTACACCAAAGCTATCGAGTCTCCAGCTCGCAGTAGTGGTGCAACATGATTATCTGAAGTATAGGATAGCGCATACACAAACATGAAAGGCTGACAGCTCACAGTGCAGAACTATCTGGCTTTGTGTTGTTGTCATAACCTGTAATGAAATCCTTTCCTTTATGCTTATTATAAACTTAAACTAATTCTTAAAACATTATTCAGTTTTAAAACAGTTCTTACTCCAAAGCTTTTTTTTTTAGCATGAGTTTCTCTAACTATTCATTTTTCCTTTACATAGTTTAGCAGTAGCAGCCAAAATGAATACTGAATGAATACACGAAAGGAATACTTAATGGAAGCAGCATGCTTTAAAGAGAAATAGAGCTTCTATGTTCTACAAAGCAATTACATTGCTTTGAGCCTCTAGTCATGTAATAAATACCTCTGATATTGTAAGATACTGAATACAGCTTCTTCTAGCCCACAGTCTGTTTACATATAAAGCTGGTTCATGAACATTTCTTAGTTTCATTAGAGGTGGTGTTAAAACCATACTAACATATTCCTCACACTCCTCTCCTTATGTTCTCTCTCTAGTCACACTGCTGGCTGAAAAGCCAGATAACGCTCTTCTGACAAAATGATGATTCCCATACATAACAAACACTCTTGCAGGCTTTGTAAGTCGGATGAAAGGCTTTATTAACCTTTGCTTGTATCTCTCCCACACATGACTCTCTTGTTTTTTTCTGATTACTAACAGTTGAAAGCTGCTCTCCATTTCCTGCGTGAGACAGCTATACTGAGTCAGACCAAAGACCTACCTACCTCAGTACCCATCTCCTACAACAACAAAGAACAGAGGCCTGAAGAAGGTATAGAAATATGGTGAGTATATAGGATGCCTTCCCTGGTACCTTCCCAGCTTACCACCATTTCCAGCTCACACACCACAGCAGACAGGTTGGTACAACCCTTCTAACATCATTAATACTTATACATGGATATCGGTTAAAGAACGTCCGTGTGTTCTTCAACTGCCTTCTAAAGAAGATCAGTTTTAGAAATCATATTAGAAACTCCTAAGTTTGCTGTTGTTCTTTTCCATGCAAGGCTACCAGAAATGTAATGATAGAAACATGTGGCATGAACCTATTTTTTCTTATGCAATGGGCAAGGCAAAACAAAACAAAAACCACTCCCATGAACAGCAGAGACAATTACAAGAGGATGTATGAAATCAATAGTTACTTCCAATTATTATATAGACTGTAATCATGAGTAAATATTAGCATTTTCCAATGAAAGGTCTATAATTATATGAGCAATAACAACATAACCACAAATTATTCTTATCTGTGTCCCTGTAGATTTTTACAGCTTTGTCTGCATCAGATCTGATTTTAAGGGATAGATTACTGAGAAAACCAGTTCAGGATCCACTGCCTGTTAAAAGAGGAGGATTTGATTTGTATAGATTAAGATGAGGTTTTCACCTTAGTTTTGAACCAAGATTCACTGTTTTCTCCCCATCAGCATTTTACATTCAATTTATTCACAAATCTCAAAGCAAATTTTAACTGAAACACTGCTAAGAAAACATCTCAACCTGAAAATCTCATTGCTAGTACTATTCTCAGTGACTATACATGGAAATGCAGATTTTTGCACTAGTTCAACCAGCTGAGGCTTGCCCTTCACTTTTCATCAGAGTGAACCCCAATTAGCTCAATTCAAAAAACACCACTAGCCCTTGTCATGACACTTGGGCATCAGCATGTATTGCAGCACCAATTTCTTGGTACTATTAGGAGAGTTTACTTCTGTGCAGAGTCTCATGCAATCTTGTGGTAAATCAGCCATATTGAACAGGTTACAGGGACTTTAAATCAGATCACTTTCACTTCTATCATGAATAATTTTGCAATTCACTTTGTTAAACGTGATTTTCTTCAGTACATACAGGCTGATATATTAAAAAGAGAAGACAAAATATTTCTGTTTCAATTAGCATCAAGACCAGGTGAATGCTTTTATTTTTCTGCCTCTGTCTCATTTTCTGCCCTTTTATTTCTTTCCCTTGTTCATCGTAGCCTCCTGCTGTGGTGCTGATGGCCAGAAGTGCTAGTTGTGAGGCTGCCGCAACCACAGGGTATATCCATCAACACAGGCCATCATGCTTGTGCCAGCCCAGCGGTTTGTAATCCCAGTCTCTGCTTACATTAGCCAAGGGCAAACAAGTCAAAAATCTCCTTCACTGAGATATGAAGAAATTTACTGCTACAGCTTTTCGAGGACTGGCTACAGCTTTTCGACTAGACTACTAGAACCAGACATCAGAAATTAAATGTAATATCTTTGCACACTGATTTTTTTAAAGGGTCAGACTTCCTGCAAGATATAATGTGAGACAAGGTAGGAAGAAGTCGGTTATAAGAAAACACTACAATTTAGTTGCATGAAGTCAGAAAGAGATTTAGGTTGTACTCTCAGCCCTACTGCTAGCCTGCAGGATGATCTACGTACACCGTTTCTGTCTCCTTGCACTTCAGCTTCTTCTATGTAAGGCAGGGACAACAATATGAATTTTTAAAGCCCATTTGGATGTACTGATGAAAAATGGTGTGCAAGAAGTAAATAGCAGTAGGAATACACGTTCTGTCATTTTCTCTCTGCAAGCACACCGTTTACTCAATATCTTTCCCTTGAGTTTTGCCCTAAATCCCAGTTGCACTGAAAGGTGTGTTTTAATAAAAAAGCAAGAAGCCCAGACGATAAGCTGCTGCATTTTCTTACTCTTGACAGAAATCTTATTCATAGAGCACAGCATGCATATTTCTCATCTGTGTCTTCCCTCTGCCTCCTTGGCCACAAGAGAGCTAATACAGGTATTCAAGGATCAAATAGGAAGGTTTCTCGTATCTCTGGATTCTTTATAGTTGTTTTCTTTGCCACTAATGGAATAAAAATACAATACGAGACCTGAACTTAATGAATATCACTTAGATAATGTTCTGGACCTGTAATCCTTTTGGTTTTCTTCAAATTCATTACAGCAAAGAAAGTTTCATAAAATTGTATCTTTTAAGTACAGAACATTACATAAAGGGTCAATTTTATATATTTATTTTCATTTACCTTTAAATATTTCATTATTTAAATTGCCTATGAGTTAGACTGGAATAACAATCCAATCATAAATCTTTTGAAGTGCACTAAGACTTTATGCCTTGCTGAGATACATTCTCCCAAGCATATCCTCTGTTCATTTATTATTCATTATCATCTCCAGTTTGCTGAATTCCTGTGAAACCAATTTTCAATTTTTAAATGGCAACTTTCCCCTAAAATTGTGGTGCTTTCATTATAGAGACATACTACTTAAAACTATGGGAAGGAAAGCCAACTAAGCCATGTGGATGTATCAGAAAAGGATAGATCTATATTAGTTTTGAAGAAGTCTTGTCAAGACCATATGAAACCTGTCACTGCAATGTATGCAAAATAAGTAATGTCTTCATCTGAGTGCTCTATAATCAATCATTTTAATTCCAGAGACAACTGAGATGATCTTAAGGGTCTTTTCCAACCTTAATGATTCTATGAGATAAATAATTAATTACAAAAAGTGACCATTACTTACTTCCATCTGGCAAATGTGTTGCACAACTGTATTAAAATAAGTGGTTTTGTCTATTTTGGGGATGCTGGAAATATATCTAACAAACCCTTCTGTGTAAATTGGTTTTTTTCAATTTTTCTTTTAGAAATAAGTAATAACTTCTATGAAATATTAATGTAGGCAGTCATTTCAGTATCTCAGACCATATCATAACTTTAGCTTTTAAATAGAATCACAGCAGGGACTTCTACTTAAAAATACATGAACTTGATCTGGTATTATCACACTGACCTATTACAAGAACGAAGGATGTCCTATTAAAAATGCAATGAATCACTACTGCAAAAATTTAGAAGTATACAAGTATTTTAAGGAGGGCATCACAAGATTGCTCTCATATCAGAAATCTCCAGGAGATTTCTTAAAATTCCTCTCACACATCAAAGAAACAGAGACAGGAACACAGCAGCTGACCTCTGCCTTAGCCTTCCGTTCTAGCACAAAACCCACTTACCTTTCCATTGCCAGTAGTATCTTTAATTTCTAAAGTTACTTCACAGAGGTCATTTCATAAGAATTAACAGCAGAATCTTTTAGTAGATGCTACTAGGAAATGACACCTCTTTTACTCTTTTATCTTGACAAAAGAATCCCTAAATAGTGGGTAAAACTTTTTTTTTTTAGTATCACCTTAGACCTTCTGTAGATTTGGAAGGATTTACTCAATTGTTACGCTGGCAAACCTCCCAGTTAAGACAAGGTGAGAGAAGGAGAAGGCATTAGAGGACTTCAAACGTGCAAAGCTACAAGGCTGAGGAAGGAACGTGGTATTGGAGCAAGCTGCATGTTCCTCTCCAGAAAGGCAAACGCAAGAAATGAATTTTTGTCTTTTCTGTTAATTTGCTGCTTCTTTGGAAACTGTGCGAAAGTGTCAAAGTTGAGCAGTGAGGAATGTCACTGAATACTCCTCCAGAATGATTTTATGTCACTGCTATTTTCCTGTCCTCAAAGAAGACAGATTTCCTTTCTGTTTTCCTCTAAACAGGTCCTCATTCAGCCTTCAAGAAAACTGTAAACCTTTGATTTTGTCAGACATTATGAAAGCCTCTAGAAGGGAAAATATGACAAAATATGCATCATGTGGTAATAATCAGATATTTACCAAGCCAATTCTTTTAAAGTTTTGAAAAAAAGAAATTAGAAATTTTATGAAGGAAATCCCAACAACATGTAGGTCTGACAGAATTCTTGTGTGGATAAGAAAAAAACTCTACAGGAAAGAGAAATTCTTCCAGAGAGCTGAGCATAAAGTAAAACATGGTAAGATACAGCAAGGTGTCACTTGTAAATGCTATTAAAATAAGTAAAGGGAGGAAGGAAATAAATGTTTGGTTTCTGCTCTTTCAGAAAGCCAGCCACAATTCTAAAAGCCTATCCGATAAAGATAATAAACTGGATAGTACTTCCTCTACCAAGTATACTTCTGTAAAAGGCATGCAAATGCTAAAGTAAGTAAAATTCACGTTACTACAGGATATTTAAAGGCACCTGTTATACTTTACAAACAATGGTTTAAATCTGGTCTTGACTGTTGCCAAATTCTCATTGTCTGCAGAAACTCAGGGATCATTTTATCAACCTCTGAGATAAAACTTGGCAATATTTAATTCTCCACAAAAGATGAACACAAAGCAGTACAGACAGAATATAATTTCCCAGGGAAGTGGTTGAGTCCCCATCCCTGGAGGTATTTAAAAGACGGGTAGATGTGACGCTTAGGGACCTGGTTTAGTGGTGGACTTGGCAGTGTAAGGTTAACGGTTGGACTTGATGATCTTAAGGGTCTTTTCCAACCTAAACGATTCTGTGATTCTAATCTAAATACAGAATGGAAGATAAGAGAAGGATCAGGGGGAATCTCATCTGTGCATACAAATACCTGAAGGGAAGGTACAAAGAGGACAGAGCCAGCCTCTTTTCTGTGGTGCCCAGCAACAGGACCCGAGGCAATGGGCACAAGCTGAAACACAGGAGGTTCCATCTGAACATCAGGAAACACTTTTTTACTGTGAGAGTGACTGAGCACTGGCACAGGTTGCCCAGAGATGACATGGAGTCTCCATCCTTGGAGATATTCAAAACCCATCTGGACATGGTCCTGGGGAACTAGCTCTAGGTGGCCCTGCTTGAGCAGGAGGGTTGGACAAGGTGACCTCCAGTAGTCCCTTCCAACCTCACCCATTCTGTGATTCTGTGGAATACACACATATCAACATCAAACACAAAAGTCACAAAGGAAGTATTTGGTTACGTATGTTCCAGAATCTCCATTTCCCAAACTTCACAATGCCCAAGTTTAAATCACTATATAAAGACTAAAAGATATTATGTATTCACGAGTAGATATATCCAGAAAGTAGACAGTAAGAAAATGTTATTTTTTAAGGTTTTGCGTTCATGAATTATAGAATTTAGTAACAAGTATGTACCTTTCTAGCAACAGCTATTTAATTCCACGCCAGAGATTCTGTATCAGAAAACTGACAGGAAGAACAACTTATTATGAAAACCAGCTACAGAATTTAAAAATTTAACTAATAAATAATTCCGATAAACTTCAAATGTGTAACGTGTATTCACTCTTCATTAAACATTAACTACACTAGAAATTAATTCCTAAATATTTTTATGATTATTAACTCCAGTTGAATAGAGAAAGAAATGTAACAGATACAAAATGGCAGAAAAGATTCAAAATTATATGTTGAAAAGACTTTATAATGCACTCCTTATGGATTACCACAAGCATTAAATCTCCTTGTTTAAGCTTCATTGAACAATGCACACTTATATACATATATTCATTCTTAAAATTCTTCCTCCCGCTACTTCAAAATATTAGGTAAACATGAAGCTCATTTTCTACATGATGAAGGAACAGTCTATGTGCAAATTTGATTTAAAGGAGAAAACAAGTATTGGGAGACATCTATATATTTGAGCAGGGGCATGATCATTTATAGTCAGTCACACTAGTAGAAATTATAGGACACTGTCTGAGCACTTATTAAGCAGCCACTGCAGCTGGAATTAAGAAAAATGTATTTGAAAAAAGTGTCTGCAGAGCCCAGTTCATCAAAACTGCTGAAATGATGCTGTGACGTCAGGTCAATCAAATGCCTAGGTAGCTAAATAGTATACTTAACTTCACATTCTTCAATTTTGCTAATGATTAGACCTGAATTCCTGGGTATGACTTTACAACAGAACTTCACGAGACAGACAAATCCAAGAGCGTCTCTTCATGATATAATAATATTCAATCAAAAGCCATTCCAGAAAGCAACTGCACCTGAGTGAAGATCTGTTGTTGCACAGCCCAAGAAGGCTCATCAAGCTAAATAACAAATCTTATCCTTTTAAAAGATCGAGCTAACATTATATCACCTTCGTACAGCTCCTTTGGCTACATCACTTAGGAAATTAGAAATGTCATTCTCTATTTTAATTCACCTTCAGGTAAGAAGGTTAACTCATTGGCAAGGAAATTTTAACAGGTCTGATCTTTCAAAATCAATAACGAACTGGGTTGGAGATATCTTTCAGAAAGGATGACTTCAATTAAAACAGCCCTCACTAGAGATAATGAGCAGAGAAGGAAGGTTAGTGTTGGACAAAGAAACATGCAGCCCTCTTGCCAAACAGGTGATGCAAAGATCCTTATCAGCCTGAATTACACTGAAAATCTTCAAAAGGCTCTGAAAAACAGAAAGGTCATTTTGTTTCAAGGATACTCTTTACAAAGGGGTAAGAGTGACTGAAAAGTCTTTCCTAATCAGTTTTAAAACTTATCAGCATGAAAATGTTTGCTGGGCTCAGTAAGAAAGAAAGAAAAAAAAAAATCCAAAACATTATGGGAATTTCAATGTCTCAAAGGACATTTACAGTGATCTTATGGCCACTGTTGGTGGGGGTTTTTTGTTTGTTTGTTTGTTTTTTTTCTGGAGAACATGTAAGAGGTAATTATCCATCCAGGCTACATTAACAGCCATAAAAATCTCTCTCACCCTCTTCAGATGCACTATGGAAGAACAAGTTTTGTCGAAGCAGGGACACACATGCATTTGGCCTAAGTATTCACCATAATGTAAAATTTGATTCAATTCTAATTTTACTGGAGAATTGGAGAAGCTCTTGGTCCCTCTTAAAATATAAAGTTCATGTCTGGATAACAACAACTTGCCTCATATAGAAGTATAACAAACTAATTATAAATCAAATGCAGGAGCCTAAATTTGTCTTATATACTTCGACCTCATTACTGAATCCTCAATACCATTGCCTTTCCCCCCCCCCCCTTTTTTCCTTATTATAATACTATTTAGGATGCTTCTTTTACTTGGAGTGAAAAATAGTCACAGTCATCTAGAGAATGGACATACTTTAAGAAGGGCACAGTTGTTTGTTCAACAGCAGGTTAATATAAGTAAAGGAAAGCTCAACCCGCTATGTCACTGCTGAAAGAAACAGAAGTCAGCTGGGTAGCAAAGAGAATAAAATGTACTCCCAATCACATGCATCTGCTTATTATATGCAAATCATTGCACTCTGCTTAATTAGCAAGCTCTGTATTTTTCCTTCCAGTTCTGATTTTTAAAGGCAATAAAGCCACTCCAGAGTAGGAGGTTATAGCAGCAAGAAACCTGACTTCATGCCAGTTGATCAGAATTTCCTTAGAATAGCACAGGACCATGTAAATCTTACTGGAGCTGGGTATTATAACATAGACAAAGGAACTCAAATCAGAAAGGAGACAACTTTCTTCTCTTTCAACCATTCAAACAAATCACCAAGAAGATAGCATTCTCTCCCTAGACATCTTGAAATTGAAATTAGGTGCTTTTCTGGAAGATGCATTCTATTACTCACGTTCATTTTATTGGTCTAAGGACCAACCACATCTGACCTTACTGTGTTAGACATTGTACAGCTTCAGGGAATTAGTGTCCAGATGCCACCCCAAGCAGTTCACAAGCTAGATCAGGCTCAGGGGAGATATATATAATGCACACACACCCAACTAGTGAAATGTTTTGTTGCAGAGCACCTAAAGACTTTCGCACAAGTAACTGTTTTCTTATACCTGACACCCTGCCCCTTGACCAATACTGGCAGCGTAGACAGACTGCTGACACCCTGCCCCCTGCCCGACATTGGCCACGTAGGCAGGATGCTGCCCACGTTATTGATGTAAGGTACGATTCTCTCCAATCATGTTGCCATTGCTGGCACCAAAGGGAGGGGTGATTCTTACCTGCATGCAAAAGGCATTTGCACAATTGGCCGTTGCTGCCAGTGACCCAGACACCAAGAGTCCCTGGCAGTTTGCCAGGGCCATGGCATCACTTATGACCCTGTGTTTGCTATTGGTGATTAGGTGAGTCGCCGCATGGGTGCATTGTTGCTCCTACTGCCTCAATAAAGCTTTGGTTTATAGCATATTGTCAGACCCCATTACTGTTAGGACCACAGCACCTGACCATACATTAAAATTAGACACCAGCTGAAAATCCAGAATTAAATTTAAGTTAGATGTTAACTCAAAGTAAAAGTGCAAATACCATTAATGGACCAGGAAGCATTTTGCCAGCATAATTTCATCTGGAGCATGCTATTACTATTACACAGTCAATCTCTTACGACACATGTTAACAGAGTAAAGTCTGACACAAAAACTGATTGAAAGATGCTATTGGGAATGTTTGTTTTCTTGCCTTCTAAGGGAAGGTAAAATACAACATGTGCTATCTATAAGTCACTATTAATTTAAAGCTGCAGACAGCACTATTTTATGAATTAACTGAATATATTTATACTGATTAATAAATTTGAATTAAAATGTATTTAGAGCAATATCTTTCAATAAAAGTATGTTTCAGTTTTTAAATAAGCAGACAAAATGCAGAGAAAGATTTAGACAAAACTAGCTATTTTAGTGCTCTCCCTTTTCAATAATTCAAACACTAATAGCTAAAATCCAACAACAGTTCAGACAGTGATTCTACTACTCCCTTGGTGGCCTTTAAGACCTTGGTTTCAGTCACTAATCCATATGGTATCCTCTGTTACTAGGAATGATATCAGAAGCTTTCATAATTTCTCTGTAAGAAATGGAACACTTATCCGAACAAATTCAATATTAATTGCATGTTTCACTTCAAACACTCTTTACAGCCAACAGGCTTTTCACTATCAGCAACTAAATACGTCAACTGTATTACACAACTTACAGAGCAGAAATAAGAAAAAGTGTGAATGGAAATGCAAGAGATTTTCTATAAAAGAACCTGACGTTTTCTTTAGATAATACAAGTTATCTGAGGTGATTTGTATTAAGATGATGTCTTCTAATTATTCTTCAGCTTCTCTTTGTTACTCTGAAACCTTTCAAACATAAAGGTTTCAAAACAATAAAACAGCAAAAGCAGTTTCTCTAACAGAGAATGGCCATATTTTAGTTGTGCTGCGACAACCATCAGACTGATGTCCTGATTTTAGTTTGCAAGAAACACTCTGTTAGCACGAAAAGACTGACCCGTTATCATCTCATAAAACCCTAAAAATTTCAGGATCAAAAATAAGGATTTTTTTTCCCCATTTTGAGGTATATGCTTTTTTATGAAATGGCAAAAATCAGTCCCAATAAATGTACTGCACGATTTAAAAGAAATCTACTAAGAGCAACTCGGTCCTAACTGGGGTCTTATGTGAATATTCCAATATAAATGACAAATATATGCACTCTCCTTTTTGGAAGTGTTAAAGGGTTGATTTCTACTGTACATACAACAGTAATAATAGATTAAGGTTATTTCTGTTAATTTGTGGTACCAACGTGTTCAATACATGCAGTCTACTTCTGCCTAGTCATGCTTCCTGGTATTACACCTTTGATGAGGTTGTAAGTACATATGGACCACCTAGGTTATTAACTGTAGGATGTCCTGAAAACATGGCAAACATTACAGGAAATTATTATTGTTCGGAAAATGGGAATGACGCTGGTTGGGAGTACAACGCTTAAAAACTCTGAGGTTGCAGCTTGGGACCAGTACTGGTGGGGAACAAAGCACTTGCCCAGAGACTGCCTCTTTGTCCTGCAGAACGCAAGATTATTTTGTCCATTCTCCTGCAAGCTACAAGTAGAAGTGATGGCAAAAGGCAGAGTTTCACACTAACAAATCCATATTCTGCAATGATACTGCAAACCAAACATTCATTACTTCCGTTTTAGAAGTGCTGAACTGGGTCCCTGATAATTTGCTTCAACACACAGAGTTCAAAGGACCAGTGACAAAACCAAGGGCCCTCATATTCCAGCACAGTGCATTTTTGGTTCACAGGAAATACATAATGCCTTTGTTTGATACTTCATGTGTCAGAACTACTTTCAAAGTGGAGACAATACAATAAAAGCTTCCATGATACATACATATTGAGAATAAACATTTCAAAAGATGTTTTATTTTTTGTAATGGCATTTTTAATTGGTTAAAGAAGTTCATTTACTCAAAGAGAAGAATTCCATTAGTATGTTTCAGAAGAAGCACGAGACCACTGCCGCAAACCATTGGTTGCAACCATCAAAGCCTCAGGGGAGCACGCAAACATTGCCAGCAGCAAGTCCTCTCATTCCCATTCCTCTCTGCTAGACAGATGCCTAAAGGAATCAGTCTAATGCCTCTCACCTCTGCCCCAGTAGAGTTTCTAGCACCAATAACAATTTTACAGTCCAGTTTGCTTTTGTCTGTATATTTTGAAAGGTCCAAGATGCTGGATGATTAATACTCACACAGGGAATGTTTTCTTGACCTGAAATTACATGCTTGCAGAGTGCTAGGCACCAACTAACAAAATAGATTTTATTTCCCAGAAGTTTATGGAAGAGGTGGACAAAATGGATAGGTCAATCCTGTTCTCATAGGTCAATGCCAAGCCAATAGGCATACCTCTATCTTAAATACCCTGACCAGATTCACACTGTGGCCAAAACAGCATCTCTTGAGACTGTCCAAGATGAAAAATTATGATCCAACAAGCCTTTGCCTCCTCTATACCATCTAACCCTATCAAAAGGCCAGCTGCTTCAGTGTCCACACTAATTTTCCTACTGAGGCATATTATGACAGGCTAACATTCATAAAATGCATGGCAAGAGAGGACCTGGAAGTTTTACTGAGGGTTTTGCAGAGAGAGAGGTGATGCCATTCAGTGGACTTATATTTAGAGACACACTCTATGCTAGAGGCAGCAAACACAAGTCAGTGTGAGCTACTCTCCGGTGACTGAAAGTCTCATACCTGTACAAGCTTTGGGCCCTTGAGTTACAACAGGTTGTCAAGGGCATTAAGCTGCATCTCAAAGATGCACACCCTCCCTCAAACCACTACTCAGAAAATGTGCTTCAAAACATATCATCTCAGAGAATATATTAGGCCATATTGTTCTCATGCATATGGAACCATTACAATTTTTTTTTTCCTTCACCCTTTAACATCCCTGACAAACCCCTTTTCAATAGTCAACCTTTCATTACAGTCCTTAGACAAATAAACAAATAAAAAAGCAACCTGGGGACAAGAGGTGATCTACATGCTTAAACTGTCACTGTCAGGGTGCTATGCTGTTCCTGAGGTCAATTCCTTGTGAAAAGCTGGATTACTAGCTGAGTTAGCACCACATACGCTTTAACTCTTGGTCAGCCCTGAAGTGGTCAGGCAGTTGGACTAGATGATCATTGTAGGTCCCTTGCAACTGAACGATTCTATTCTATTCTGTATGACCACAGTCGTACTGTGGCTGGTCTCCTTACCTGTATAAATACCTAATTCTGTGAAATCTGCTAAGCTCTTGACCTCAACAACTTCATCATTCTCTAAACATCTGCTATTTCAAAACAGCTAATATTGCCTAAAGCAAGGCACTTTAAAAATATCTATTTATTTGACAGGTCTCATTATTGCATCCTTTTCCTGTGAAAAACTGCATAGATCTGAGGTGCTGGGTAGCTATGCTGGGGATCGTACTTAGCATTTACACATATACATACAAATAAGATGATGGGGATCCATGATGCTAAAATTTAGACTAGCCTTGTCTTTCATGAACTTGTTAATAAACAGTGATTATTTGCCAACTTTTCTAATAAACGAAGGAGGGGCTTCAAACAAAAGCAGAACTAAATTGCCATTAAAAACAAAATAGGAGGTTCCCCACATAACATGTAAAAACAGCTTGGGAACTTCTAGTCATAGGTGATTATGCGCAAAAAGCAGCAGGACATGGTTACAGAGGAAAAATTTAACAGTAGTTACTAGACTGAAAGGGATTACCATTGGCTTAGAAAGACACAATTTGCTGGAGGTGGGGATAATACTTAAAGGTGGTATCACTACGTGATGGTCCTCATTTCATACACTTCCCCAGGCATCCAGAAACAGACAGGGTCACAGAAAGGAAATTGTGTTAGATCAACCTTTGTTTTGATTTGACATGACTGCTCTCTTTTTTAATCAGCATGTATAAAAATCCATGCTGATAAAACTCTTCCTTCTATCCCCAAATTACCACATATGCTTTCATAAGATCCAGCAAAATCCATGCTGCCCAGTGTGTACCAAAAGCCACCACAATTAACATGGGGAACTCTGTAAAAATTCGACTCTTACAGAACTGTGAGATGAAAAAGCATGAAAGGACATGTCTTACCAAGAAGGTGGTACTGTCCAAAGAAAGCCTAAAAAAGGAAAACTTCCTAAAAAGTGTTATTTCTACAGAGAAGAGAAAACAGAACATAAGCCAGACCTACTGTAGGTTTCCTCCTCTTTTAGTTCTGGATGTTTCAGTAAACCATAAGTAAGGTAAATGCTTGTAAAAGTGGGGTTTCCTTCATTATTGTGTAGAATTAGATTAAACTTCTCTCTATGGTGTAGAAATAGGAGACATTTCCAGGGTGGGGCTTTTTGGTTGCTGGGGTTTTTTTAAATACATTTACATGATGGATTGGGGGAACATAGATATGCTACTGAGTTTTTATATCATAAAATTCGGGTTAATTTTAGCATTACATAAACAAAGTGCTTTTATATCCTTTATTAATTAAGAGGGGGATTAAAAAAACCAAAAATGGTGTAGGAGGAAAGCAAAACTCCCTCAGATCTAAATACTGGAGTAATTTTCTATTCTTTACCATTCTAATCAATAAATAAAACACATGCAGTTCTACCTAGAAACAGAGTCTATTAAGAGTCTATAACATGACAGGCATTTTGCTTAATTGCTCCCTACTCAGGGCATATAAAGCAGCTCCCAAGAACCAAACCTTTAAGGAGTCTGAATATTTTTCAGTTTGAGTAAAACAAACCTCTCATCCCAAGACAGCAAGTCCCCATAAGAGAATGTGCTAATTGGCTGCACCCTTTGGGAGCTCAGTGCACGCCACCTTTTATTTCAAAGCTGGCACTGTACCTTAGTGTGAGGTTATCACATTAGTCAGTTCCTGTTGTGAAATATCGTGTTTGAAACTAGACTGCGTGCGCAAAATGACTGAGATTCACTTTGACTGCAGCATCAGCACAAAGTTTCTGTCATATGCTATTGAGCAAGTGTGACGCACTAATGTGTCTTTGCCTACCTTATTTTAAAAAGAAGTATCAAAACTTTTCAGTTTGGATGGTACTGCCATTTTACAAATGCCTGTTGCTACTTCTTTCACATTAAAAGGTTATTACCTTCTAATAGAAAACAAATTAGATCTTCTTCTCTTCATATTAGCATATTCTTTATTAGCTTTAAGAAGGCAAAAATACCCTGCAACAGATCATAATTTTTATATAGGCTTACCCCGGCATATTTAGGTACAGTGAATAACATAGATATAAGTGTGCATTTGAAAGGTATTTGTGTGCTAACAGAGGCTGCAGAAGCTGTAATCATGAAAGATGCAAAGGAAGCAGGTTGAGGAAAATCAGGAGGGACACAACTGTGATGTCCATCTACTAACTACCGTAGAATGACCAGTGAAAGATAATAAAGCTGGAGATTATTCACTGTAATAGCTTAATCAGAATGAACTAAATTACACACACACACACACATATACCCCAAACCCCTTAAAGAACTAAAACCCACAGCCCCTACTCCCTCAGCATATGAAGTGCCAGCCAACCACGTGTGTGAAGCCTGGGCATAAGTTAAACAGCATCAGTTCTGCATGCACTGAACCACCCAGCTGATGCCATGAGCCATCTGATTCTTGATTCATACCGTTATCTCAGGAATCACAAATATGTAAATTAATTATATACAATCTTCCTAAAAACATCTGGTAGAAATCACCTTTATGAAATACTGAAGCATTCTTTGTTTCTTTAGCTACACAGCCTAGCATAGATGCACACGTTCCCATTCCATCACACAAGCAAAAATATTTGGGGCAAAATGCTGATTTTTTAATATCTAGGAAATCTACCTAATAGTATAAAAGCTATACATGTTAAAAAAAAAAAACAAAAAAACCCCCAAAAAACCCAAAACCAAACCCCTAAATTAGCACCTCATTCTTTATTTTTTAGTCAGTTCTGCTGTGCTATTATAAACCCCAAATATGTTTGTTGTTTCTCCTCAATTCAGGACACTGAAAAAAACCCTACAAAATCAATGTTAGCAACCACTCTAAGTGCAGACATACTGTTCCCTATCCAGAGGCTTCCAAAATTCCAAAATGTTGAAATCTGGCACAGAAGGAAACTTGTGCTCTGAATCATAGGAATTAAGATTATATAGCTGGACTGAAAAATAAAAATATTTTTAACATTAACAAAAACTTTTATAACATCTTTTGATTTATCAATAATTGGTTAGTACCCACTGTGATTCAAAATGTGACTGCCACTAAGGAACAGCTTGTCTATAACTTGTGCAATGCCACTGCACGGGTGGCATTCAGGTAAATCCTCAAACATCAATCAGGGTATTGGCATTAGAAAGAAATGCAGCCATGGAAGCATTTTTGATTTTATTTTTCAAACTACCTTTTCATTTTATAAGAAGAGATTTTTAAAACTTCAGATACTTTATGGTATTTAGACTGGCAGAGCAATGTATATGTGTGTGTATATATACATACATACATACATATATATATATATATAAAAATATACAGCCACCACAGTCTTGGGAACAAGAGGAGAATAAGGCAGCTGGACACGTTCTCAGGTCAGTGGATATCAGGCACTACTGTCCCTTATATCTCGGTTCAGTTGGTAACAATTCAAAGCCATTACTTCCTAAACCATAATGGCATTCCTGATATTGGTTTCAAAATTGCCCTTCTGAATTCCAGGTAGTTCACTGTTTTCTATGAAAAAGCAGGTTTTTATTTAATTTTTGCAGAAAAAAGCTTGCATTCAAAATCCCACTTTGGAGTGCATATGTGCTTACATTTCTGCAAAACGTCTTAATGGCTTAACACCATGTATAGCTTGTATTATATTACATACATTTCACTTTTTTTTTTTTTTGCCAAAAATAGTTTAAGAATCAAAATTGTGTTATTCCCATGGCTTTAAAGTATTTTATCTACTCTGATTCTGTAGTATAAGCACTTCACCTAATACCTCTTTCTCATTTTTTTTTATCCTTATACAAATTCAAAAAAGTTATTTTAAGGATTAGAGTTATTTTGGAGATTATTTTAAGGGATTACATTGATGCACATTCCCCTTCTCAGAATAATGATTATTTGCCCGAGTTGCCTGCAAGCCTGTAACAGCATTTGATCTTTTATGATCTCATCAAATTTATACTGATTTTTGCATATAGCTTCTATTTAAAAGCATGAATAAAGATATTTGTAAATCCCAGATCAGCCATTTTTCTATACCATTTTCTTTTTGTATGTAAGAAGGCTATTTCATTCATTGAATATTCCTTTTTTCTGAGTGAGTGAACTTGCAAACATAAAAGTTTAAAATAGTGAGAAGAAAACAGTTACTCAATTGATCTCTAAATAAAACAAATAAATAGAGTAAATAAATGAGCAGATTATTATGTCTGGAGAAGGGTTTTTCTTTGGAGTAAAACAGCACTCTTGTCTTTAAGTTTATATTTTTTCCAGTTATTATTTTGCAATGTTAGGTTTGCTGTCAAAGAATTACAATACTGTGCCTCTGTGCTTCACTTAAGCATATGTGGGAAATTATTAACAGTTATACTTGGTTTCTGAAAGGGAAAGAAAGCTCAGACAAACCCCAATGAAATTTCTACTATCAAAAGTATTAGCAGCATTAGGAAGAAACACTTCATGAACTTGTTTTGACAGTAAAATAGGGACTAATTGGGTTGTAATTGGCAACAGTCAGACTGTTGGAGCAACAGAACAGATTTCTGAAGTTATTAGCTTATTACTTAATTAGTGGCTTCTATGAACCATAAAGAAATGTTGATATTTAATCTACACAAGTATAAGTCTAAGTGAATCCACTAGTTTGTTTACAGCATTACTTAAGTCCATTTACAGAAGAATTTTGTACAATCTGTACTGCAGAAACCATAAAACTGTAGAAAACCAGGTGTGATTTTTCTATCTGACATTTCATGCCTATTATACAACCTTGAAGATAAAATATAAATCCAAGATTTTTAAAACTTACCAGCTAAAGCAAAATATATTATGAGATACATAAAGAAATACCATGATAGAAAACAGTCATGGTAACATTTCTTATGATGAAAATACCATTGTTAAGAGAATAATCCTTTTCTACAGAATTCCACCTATTTCTTGACATTAATGAATGATTTGGCGGCTTTCTATAGCAGTGTATTGCTTATACTGCTGCAGTTTTTAGAATGCCTACTCAGACCACACAGGACGGAAAAAGAACCTTTACAGGTTGCTTTGAAAGCAAGGAGGATGAGCTACTACTCTTCACATCTGTGATATGAGCAGTAGCAGAGGGAGACTGGTTAAACTGCAGCATCATGCACGTTAGATTTTAGGAAAAAAAATTCTTGTGAAAAGGGTAATGAAGTACTGGAACACATCATCTCTCGATTTCACAGGGCTCCCAACTCTGGAATTCCTTAAAAACAAGAGGAGGCAAACACCCTTCAGGATGCACATGGGCACCAAGTCATTCTCAGCTTCATGATTCTGTGTTTATGCAGTATAAAATTTCTGAGCAAAATGTAATTCCTGTCACCATGTGATTCAATGAAT
Source organism: Nipponia nippon (assembly GCF_047370975.1). Taxonomy (NCBI): domain Eukaryota; kingdom Metazoa; phylum Chordata; class Aves; order Pelecaniformes; family Threskiornithidae; genus Nipponia; species Nipponia nippon. Next base: position 137,126,591 of record NW_028262290.1, on the reverse strand, counting down.
TTAAATACAACTCAGCAAGGGGGCAATACTGAGAAAGTAGGTAAGTAAGGCAATATTGATACAAAGATCGGGATCAAGGAAGGGATCAGAAACCTGTAGTTGAGATAGCAGGACATGGCTTAGCTTGCCAGGGAATGGATGAGCTTAAATTGTTCTGAGAAATCAGTGAGGGAATGCAAAAGGCAATGGGACAGAGCCAGAGTGAGAAGGGTCAAAAGTGAGAGGTGGCATTCAGCACAGCTGTGGTGGATGACGGCTGAAGTTGTTGAGCAGATGAGATTACAGAGAGGAACAGAGAAGAGCGAACGTGCCAGAGGACTGTCTTGCAACAAATGCACTGCACTGAATCAGCATCTTCAATAGTCTCTGTAATTCCTAATGTAATCTTCCTTTCAGAAAGGGCTGCCTCATTTGATAAGCTGGGCAGTGGTTTTCTGATGTGCAGAGCCTCTCTAGGGGGTCAAAATTTCTTCAAGAAGCAGTGCTGTAAATGAGCAGCCACAGCCTTTGCACAAGGGGAAGGAGACAGAGGCACACAACAGAGCATAGTAAGTGCTGCTCTTCTTGACAAGTGATTTCTATCTGGTGCTATGGCTTAGCGCATATGGAAGATGTAAGCAGGGGCAAACACAGTTATTTGGAAAAAGTGCTGCTGATAGACATATTGGGATTCTGGTCATGTCTGAGTGGGTATGGTAGCAATCAGCACAGCAGTGACAAAAGATGTAGTGGAGGAAACAATTTCTGTTTCAAAGCACTGTTAGAAGCTGAGAGCCTCTCTCACCTGTCAATCCCCTCAAAATCCACAAAATATAAAACTTGATGTATGTATACAACATTTAAATGACAATTTATTACTTCTAGTTAAGATGGAGCAGATTTGCTTGACTCCCAAAATAATTCTTTTTTCATTCTGCGACAAGATAAGGGGGTAAGAGAGCTGAAAGCAAGCTTATTTGTGCCATCATTTTAACGATATCTTTTGCTTCTTCCCTTTTTGCAATCAGTACAGTTATTTCTACAATGCACACGTTCCACACACAAGGGTGCAATGGCCTCACAGCTCAGATGCTGTTAGGGATCAACAGGCTGCACATGCAGCATGAAGCACACCAAAAAAAGGCAACTGAACAAGGTTGGCCCAAAGGACAGAACATGTCTTTTCCATGTAACTTGCAATTACAATCATATCTTCTACAGGGCCGTACATCCAAGCCAGGGAGATAGTACAAGTAGAATTTTTTTATTTTACAGAGCAGTTTGGACAGCACTGCAATATAGATACAATTTTCTGTCTTTCTGCCTTTGGTCTTTTTTGGCAATATCCTTCTGAAATAGGGATGCAGGAATGCCAGCAAATACAAACCTCTGCTGCTTAAAGTAAATACCTCTCTTACACAAATCTTTCATTTGTCTAAAACATTTTTGAAATTTCTGAATTTTTCTTAGAATAATTAGGCTTTTTACCCTAACTGCTCCTACTGGTATGAAACCTGGAAACCTGTTTCCAAGTCTCCCTTTTCATTTCTGTTTCTTGCCAAAATTATATATATATATAAACACACACACATATACACACATATAATAGCCATCTTCAATCTATCTGTTCATGTACTATTAGCTGTTTCTTTTTGCACAAGTTGTTCTGATTTTTTTTTTTAAAATGTGTTGGAGCATAAAGTGAAACACATTCCCTTCCAAGTTTCACTTTCCAAGTAAATAAAGCTACCTCATTGAAGCCCTTCCTGCAAGGCAGGTTGAACAGCTCCTTGATGCTCACAAGTACATGTTTTATGCACCAGCCTTACAAATTGAATGGTTCTTCTTGGTTTCCTTTATGCAGAAAGGGCCTGATTAATATAATGACATTGACACACAAAATAGCAGCATTTTAGCCACCATTTTCTTGTCACATTTTCAGTGGCTACATGGAACCTTCAAGCCAGATTCCTAACATTATGTTCCTCCAGCCATGATCCTAAATTTGGCAGTAATGAGACAGAATTCCACCTCCCCAACATACTCAAAGTATTCAATGTATATGAATTTTTGACCACATTCTAATTTTTTCCTTGCTTGAATGGACAAAGTATCAAGCATTATTCTTTTGCAGTTGCCACAGTTAATTCTATTAACTCTTCTTTTTTTTTCCCCAAACATCAGAAGATTGACAGTGAAATCAATCTTAATATCAGATTTAATATCTGACTAGATTTTAAAATGCTGTAGCTGTGCTATATAAGTTTTTATTATAAGAGCTTCATGAGTTACTGGTTTTGTACTGGCAAAAAAATAAAAATCACTAGTCATACCATCATTTTTAAGATCTTACAGTGACCTACTCATTTAGTTCAAAACCAGAAACAGTATCAGTACATAATACCCAGAAGGCTAAATAAAGGAAGAGCCACCTGCAAAAAATGCTTCTTTACACATAACATTCTCTTTTGGCATTTCTATACTCATTCAACATTGTTGCCTGCATCTACTGCTGACTTTTTGAGATCGCAATTTAAATCTTTGACAAAAATATTCTGTAACTTGTGTGGCAATCAAAATGCAAATCTGCAATGGTTTACAAGCACTATTAAAAAGGTGAGAAAACATGCTTGTTACATAGTTAAAAACGCTGAGGGAGGGGGGAGAAGGGTAAATGAGAATTAGTCATATATTGGATAATAGTGTTTGTGCAGCTTTCACATAAACAGTAGTACTGTGATCACTCTTGAGCTGTGCATATCTCCTTATGTTCACAAAGCATATATGCATTTTCTCTAACCAAAAAAATAAAAAAATCTAAGCTCAACACCAGCACTCATGCTTTTTTATACTGAAAGATGCTTCAGAGCTCTAGGACAGTACCGAATCTGCACAAGAGGCTGTGTTGAATGTATATAACCTAGAGAGGCTTCTATTACCAAAAAAGACACTCCAGAAGATGACTGTTACATTTTAATTTGACATCCTGCTTCTATCCCAAAGGCTATGCTCACTGCAGTTGCAACACAAGTCCAATCAAATCTGTACCAAGCTAAAAAGTAATCACTTTCTGTGAAGGCCATTAGCAGATTAAGCCTGGGATAAAAAAGAAAAAAAAAAAAAAAGTTACATGCATTTATCAAAGGGCAGAAAACCAATGGCTTGTACATAAGCCATCTTTTCAATTGTATTTAGGTAAGTGATTAGTCTTCCTCTTATCACTATCATCTTACTATTTGACTTCATCATGGCCATACCGTGACCCAAATACAGTAGATATATCAACAACCAGATAAAGTCTGATTCCAGCTGCAGGCTTTTTAAGTCTACTGATATATTAGGGATGACTGATGGCAGCTCTCTTGGCCTTGCTTACAAATGACTTTATTCAAATTAAGTGCATCTATGAGAAAAGTAACCCAAATTCCAGAAATCATTTTGCTGTACCAACTTGAACAATCAAAAGGAAAATGGATCGCATGAGTGAACACGCACAGTAAGGATGCAAATACACATTGTTCGCATACCTTCAAAGGCTGCAGTGTTACGAAATGATGTATTTCAGGACTGGGTTAGGAACAAAGAACTGTTATCTGTTCCTGATGACCTGAGACCAAATCCTGCTATTCTGGATTGAGGAAAACTTGCAGGGCACACCAAGGGGAAGAATATTGTGGGGTTGCCCTGAAGATTTCCACAGTGTCATCTTGTCTGAAAGAAGCAATGATGATTTTGCAAATGAATTAGGCAGTGATTCAGTCCCTAAACCTCTTGGTCCTGTGAACCCTCTGAAAACATGAGGCCATCTGCCACAAAGACTTTGTTTCCACCACCTGCAGTATACACCCATTCCTAACCATGCCCTTTGATTTACGTGATGCTATCAGAGCTTCTTCCTGCCATTGCTATGAAAATCAGGAAGATGCAGTTCTTGATTAATCAACCTGAAACCATGCAGTAAGAGAAGATCCTTCTCTCTCCTTCTGTATTTTTACAGTTGCTTTATATCCCTTGGAGGCCTTCTTTCACCCTACAATACAAAGTATTGTAAACTTTCGTTTATTTTATTCTTTACAAGCCCCTCATTTTTCTCCAGTGAGATTGCTGATCACACAAACCTTTTTTATGCTGCCTTTTTTTTTTTTTTTTTTTTTTTCTCTTTTGGCACCTGGCACAAAGTTAGCCTGGACTTTGCCTTCTTTTTTTGCACAGACAGTATTCCTGCTCCATAGGCAACCAAAACATCTTCATGCTTTCTCTAGGACTGACGTTATTACAGACTTCCACCTCCCCCGGTCCCATAAAATATGTACCCTCTAACATTTTCACTGCTAGAGTGTTAGGACCTTGCTCATGCCATGCTCATCGACTTTGGCTGTCACAGGACAATAGGAGTCACTACACAGAATAGTATTCATTTCTGTATTTTTTTCTAGACTATCAGTTAGACTTTTTCAGAGTCTAATTGACATGGATCATAGTTTCGGAGTCTGTTTTATGGGTTTGGTCATCATTTTGTACAGTGCTAATGCAATGAATCCTTAAATGCTTTCCACCCATTCATATCTGCAGCTTCCATTAAGGATGTGGCCATGTCCTAGTCTCTAAATGTACAAGTCATATGCTTACAGGGCTGCTGAAGTCTACCACATAAGATATATATTTTCTTTGCACTGTGATTACATTTTTAACACCTAAGTCAAACTGTGTTTTGGATATTCATTTACATGGAAAAAAATAGACATTATGCCATCACAGAAAAAGAACCAGTTTATCCAAGAGCTGTAACCAGTGTTGAGCCCTTCACCCTGCAAAGGACTTCAGACACAGCCACATTTCTGCCAGGAGTATTCTTGTTTTATGATTCAGATCTCCAGTTTAGGTAACAGCTGAAGCACACACACATGCCCACATGCAGCTATAATTAACACTTAACACAGGAGATACAGAAATCCAAAGAAACATGTCAATCCTTAACACTTGGCTTTGTCTCTGATCCATTATTTCTCTAAAGCACTCTCCACACTGAGCTCAGGATCCCCAGACTCTCTCTTTGGTTAGCTATTGGAGCCACCCATGTCAAAAGGTGAAGCACTACCCCCTTGGTGTATGAAAACATCTGTCTGATCCTTCTCAGAGCTTACAGAACTCCTCTGAGACCTGAGCCTTTGCTCCTCTCACAACTCCTTCTAGAAATTTTAGAACTTTGACACCTCCATCCTATTTGCCAGATTATTCATTTGCATTTCACTGCAGAGAAGTCAGGATAAGTAGGCTTTGGAACTGAGTTCTGTGTCAGAAATGACACCTGAATGGATAAACTACTAGTATCCAACAGATACATGACATCACTTTTGTTGATTCATGCCAGGCTTTCTACACATTAAATAATTTCAGCCCAAAAGTAAAAAGTGACGTTTGTTACAAATCATTTACTTCTAATCTTTAACAGAAAGAACAGTCAGTAAACCCAATGCAAGGACAGCCAGCTCCAAGCCCTTAGAAAAGCAACTTGATTGTAGGACATAAATAACACCAGAAATTAAATAAAAAAAAAAAACCACCACAAAATGAACAGACAGAAAAACAAACCCCACACACATGGTTTGGCTTGAATGCTCAAGATCATCCAAAAATCATCTCAAATTACACAGTGGGCTGATGCAGCTGAGAACTAGCTGTTACATCACCCAGCTGCCACATAAACGTACAAAGTCTAGACCTGGCTTGTGGGACTGTCAATTGCAACCAGCTGGCTGTGGCAAGGAAGGCTGGGGATCACCTTTTTCATTGGAACCATGTACTTCTGTAGAATGAAGTTCCAGATTTAACACAACAATAGGACATATAATTTTACTACTTTAAACCAACACGTAAGACCTTTCCACGCTTATGCACACATCCATGTAAGGGATCTCAGGTGCATAGGCTCTACACTTCCCACCTGTATCACAGCCTTTGGTCAATGAATTTTTTATTTCTTCAGTTCTACTTCAGCTTCCTAGGCAGACTATTCTCTCTGTGGAGCACATAATTCTGTTGCAGAACAAGAATCACATCAAATATGACTTTCAGAAAAGAATGAGTCATTTATTAAGAGTCCCAAATAGCTTATGTAATTTTTTTTTTTTTAAACATAGCTGGATCTCCTTTTCAAACTCTTGTATCTGTACACCTCACGGTGTCTGAATAGCTTGCAGAACTAAGCACATCCTTCAGCTATGAGATAATTATTTTTGGTTCACTTAAAATATATATACACCAGTACCAGAGGCCCAAACACCCCAGGGATCCTTCTGCAGCTTTCAGCACATCAGCACTTTTACTTCAGCACAACTCACTGTCTTTGATCTCTCTTTGAAAAGATTTGGCTTGTGCTGAGGCTGTTTCTCCAAAAAGAAATAGGCATTTGGAAAATAAAACCTTACACAACATTAATTCTACATTGGTGCTTCTCTTTTAATATTTTCTCTCATTGTTTTAAAATATACGATTTTCTAAAAGTCTGCAGGGCAGTGAACCTGGGTCCTGAGTTTCACATCACTTATTGGCATTTCAAGTGCAGCTGTCACAAACAAAGTAAGACTATGCTAAACAAGGATACTACATAACGAGAGTCTTTAGCTGTGGGAGAAAGCTTGCTAACAAGGGATCACGAAATCATTAGCATGATCATCCTAAGGGCTCTCAGGTCCCAAAATCACCAGCAACCAATTATCTCTTCCTATTCTTGGGGTACCTCAATCCTTGAAGGTATGAAACACCTGTCTTCCTAAGTTCTCATTCCTAATATTAATAAGATGCTTAGACAGAAAGTTCATGGTAATCATGCGGATGCACACATAAACTGATACACCAGTGTTTCATTGCTGCTTGAATACTCTTTATGAGTGTTCTTATTATGAATGGAGAGCTCCAGGCTTGCCACTGCTAGTTACGAGATATGTAAGTATGGCTTATAATTTCGGATGTCCTTCTACACACGCACGTAGTTCTTAAGGAAAAAGTTAAAACAGTCTCATTGTTATTCCCTGCAATTTGATAAAATATGGAGTTAAGAATTCTACTTAGTCTAAAATAAACCACTTGACAGTAAAAAAAGTTCTTGCCCAAACATCACCACAGTTCTTCCTAGGTCCTCAATGGACATTAGTTGTTTCTATAAAGTTTTCTAACGTAAACGATCACTTTTGGATTGGTGAGACAGAAAGCACGAACGTAACTAAGAACAAATGACAGCCAGACCCATTACAGTTTATTGGAGAAACATGTTCACTTATATCCTTACTTACAGCCCATATATATTTAGCAGATCTAGACTGCCTGATTAGACAATATTTCCACCTATAAAGTCGCCATCTGTTTGATGACAATGGACTTTTTATATCTGGACATACATGTAGCTCTGACACCAGAAATGTATGTATGAAACACTCACCTCTATAACTACTTTTTAATTATTACTTTGCTATCATGGCTTCAGTTATGAAATAGATTGTTCATGACTTAACCATGATGCAACTTGGATTTGTTCTGAGTTAAATTTTCATGACAGAGGTTAAAATGATAAAAACTAACAGTTAAATTATTAGAAACAACAGAAAATAGTGGTTATTAATGGAAAAAATATATAACATATACACTTTCTGGATCACAAGTATTATATAATTGTTTCCCTCCTACACCTCACCTGCTAGTAAACCATCCAAACCTCTGATAAAGAGTTGGTCTCAAATATGGAGTTCTTCCTCCTCACATATTCCCATAAAAATTAGATGATCCAAGGTCAATTATGGGTGTTATTCAGTACTGAGCCAAGGTCCAATTTATACTACAATATATCATAATTTTTCAGTGTCAGAAAAGTCAGCACTGTTATTTGATTAGCTGAATCCATTCCAACCTTAAAATGCCTCTGGCTTCAATATTCTGACAAGATTGTTGTCTCACTGAACTCTAAACAATACATGCATTGACCCCTGAAAGGAACAGCAGTTTTAAGTTGCTTGTGTGATTTAAGGGAAAACAGAACCAGACATGCAGCATATATATACAATTAAAATTACCAGAGTATCTTGGCATGCATGTAAACAAATATCAGAGCTTTCAGACTGCAGATATCAGAAATGTAAGTCTCTAAGCAGGAATATATTTGTGATACATTATGCTGCAACACATCATCTATTTCACAGCAAGAAATCTGTTTCAATGAATTTCACATATACAGCTCTATTGAAATTCAGTTTTAGAACCATTCCCAGAACACGTCAGAAAGGAGGTGCACAGGCTTCAGATCTCACTATAAGGTACAGCAGAGGACACAAAGGTAGCTTCCTTCAGAAGTGGATTATCCACCACCATACACTTGCCTTCCAAACTGATTTGCTTACCTTTCATGGCCTTTCCTCCTCTGGGATTGTGAAAGAAGGCCAGTTTACCTAGTGTGACACTTGTATCTAAATAATAACCACATAACTCAGCTTTTCCACCAGTAGAATCAAATCAAGTTTCTTTAATACACTGATAAATAGCAAGTGTTAATTAGCTAGACATCAAATAGCAGCAGATTTGGCATGTGTTAATCCATCGTTTGTCTGAAACTCAGGCGCCTGTTCCAAAGCATCTCACATATAACTTTAACCCTCCACTGGAGTTCAGTTTCCAACTATTTTGCTCTTCAGCCAGAATAATAAGGGGGACAGGCTGAATTTTCTTCCTCTTAGTCTTAGAGAAAATATAGTGGTGAGGCACTCTCTCAGACATGTGGCATTTCACAACACTTCCAAGTTATACACTAGAAGACCTGGTAAGCATTTATCTGCCCACAGCATTTCTCAAGAATCTGATCCATGCATCCTTGAACAACTTCTGAAGTCCTGCCAGACTGATAAGCATAGCTAAAGGAGGCCAAGACTGGTATTTTCAATAACACCATAAGTATTATTATAACTTCCTTACTAGGGATAGATGCAGAATCGGCACAGCTGCAAACCAAGCAAGACTTTAAGTCACTGACCGAAATCTTGATTTTCCTAAAACAAGCCAGTGAGACTCTACAGTGAAAGAAAAAAAAAAAAAAACCAGTCTGAAAAACAGCTAACTTTGTTGCTGACAAGGTGGGTTCAAATAATTACTCTCATTTTTGTTGACATCATTAGATCATATCATGCTGTGATTATGTAGGACTGTGCTGCATACATACATACAAGCATACACACAGGTAAGTACAAAAGAAATTTCTGTGAACAAAAATTTTAAAACTAGAAAAGAACATGTTTGAGTTTGCTCTTTCTTTTTGACTTGACTTCAAGCTTCTACCCCAAACATTATCAATAATGACTAGGAAAAGAATCCATTGTTTGTTTGTTTTTTTTTCAGTAAGCTGAAAATGGCAACAGTCAAATAGACATATTTTTTCCTGAAACATTGGTTGAATCATTAGTGGATTTTATAACAGTGGCCTAACATTTCAAGTCAACTGCAGACCCTTTTTCAAAAACAAACCAAAAGTTACCTACCAATTTTAAAAAGTGCGTACTTAACAGCATGCATGTGGTGGTTGCACAGAATGTACTATCATGAATGGAATAGGAAAGATGATTCTGTAATTGATACAAGGCAATATGGACCATCCTTTTCCTAAAAACCAGCAATAACTGTAGCATCTACAGTGAGGTTTATGCCCATTACCCTCCAAGTGAAAACCTTAAATTTGAAATTTAGTGTCAAAGTATGTAAAGAAATCTAGTCTTTTTATTTGTTACAAGATGGATTTATATTGAATTGTGTTTTTTAATCAAAGCTACAGCAGCCTCTTAAACTCTTCTCCTATATATAAAAACAACCATCCTTTGTCTTTTATTCACATTATGTTGCAAAATACTGCCTTGTTTTGGTGTTGGGAGATTGGAAGGTGAAATGGAGGTCACCCAGTTCCCCGAGGTCAGCCAACACTAATAACATCAGCCTCTGGAAAATGCCGGCAATGTCCCATTTCTCTCAAGGTCAAGCAACTCCTGCAATCATTCAATGAGGGACTAATAAGACAATTCACAAGTCCTTTTTTCTTCAGGGGTAAAGGACATGCAGCCATGCTGTTCCAATGGTTTTAAATTCTTGTAAACAAATTTCTGTTCACAGAAAGAGCGTTTTAAAAGGATGGAGAAATAAGTATAGTAACTACAGTAACATAACCACTGGGAAGGGTTTTTCTTTTTGCTTTTCAGTAAAGATCAGCTAATAATTATTAAATACAGATAACATATAATCAAATCTGCGCACTTGGGCCTTAAAGTCAACATGTACTTATAAGACTAAAAAATAAAACCAAAGAAATATGTTAATTCATTTATTAAAACTGTGCACATGTTCCTGCCCTACCCAGAATCTTGGGTACCTGTATCCATGCTGGGCACATGCCTAGAGCCTGGCCCTGCACATCACACAGCCTCCCCATCCACCTCTCTCCTGCAGATCCACTTGAGCCAGCCCCTTCCTTCTCAGAGCTTTTCCCAGCCCTGTTTTCCAAAGTCCCAGTACAGCATCCAGATCTGAACTGCAAACTCCCTTACTTCTCCCAACCCATTTTCCCCTTCAGCCTGACCCAAATCTCATCCCATATTAGCCTCCCTATGCACACAATATCCAGATACAGACTTCGTTTTCCAAACAGCCATGCACAGGCAACTACACATAAAAAACCGGGGTGCATCCATGAAGGAAATGGGAAAATAGTAGCCTGAACTTTGGATATCAGTAAATCCAGCATACATCTCTAAGCCATTGAGGATAATGTAATCCACTTCATTAAAAATGAGATCAATCAAAACCCAACTCTCTGCACAAATGCAGTCTTCACTAACGGTTCCCAAAAACCACAAAAACTACCAAGGTAATACGAGTATCAATGGACCTAGATGTTCATGCAACTAAATTTAGAAAAGCTTAAACAAAATAAAGCTATCTTCCTGCCTGCATGAAACAGTTACCAAAGTATTTTGGTAATAATATTTTATTTTTGTTTTATAGTACAGTGTCTTTAGTATGACCACTGTTGAATGTTAAGTTGGATGATTATTAAAAAAAAAAACAAAAAACAAAAACGTAGAGACAAGAATATTGCCGAACTACTTTGATTATATTTTAGCTTAATATGCATACATATTGGTATGGAATATATCATGCTGTTATGCAAAAATCGTAACTCGCAAAGCCAGAATCCGCCAATGGTAGTCTAAAGCGATGCTACAGGAATTCCGAGTAGGCGTAGACTTCTATGTTGTATGAACTGCAATAAAACCTCAACATTTTATTATGTCCTTTATGACACTGGTGTCACAAATCACTAGGACTTATAAGCAGGTGTATGTGAAAACAGGATGCTGGAATTATAGTATGATGACTTTCAAATTTGGAGCAAAACTGCTTAATTTGCTTTCTCTCTTGCAAAGTATTTGGCTTCTTATTTCACCAATTTACTTGAAGCCTATGGAGAGACTTCTGGGCATCTCTGTCAGAAGACACTGACTTTACAGCTCTGCTCTGAAGAAATGTAATGCATGGTGGAATAAATTATTCCAGTCAAGATATCATTACTTGCTCTGTGAGAGTGCAACCTTGCAAAGAGCTTGTCTTCATCTTTTCCTTTTTTTTTCTGTACTACAACATATAGCAATTCACATTTTTTTTCCCTGTTAACATTTTTTCCCCCATAACATTCTGTTAACGGAATAAAGGAAAAAAAAAGAAAGGTGAAGTCCGTTTTTTTAAAAGGAAATTCTAAAATTATCAAATAGTGCTAAATGTAGATAGAATTAACTGTATATAAAAACAAAAATGAGGGAGGTAAGAATTTTCTATTCTATATTAATGACTTTTCAAAAGGAAATGTTACTATTAGCACTCTTCTACATTATGTCCACAAAAACAGAAAGCACAAATCCTCTCTGAGAAGATGTATGTCACAAGAGGACAACATACTATCTACAGCTGGAGTTCCTATCAGTTGTTCACTTAACATGTTAAAAAAATGGCTTTTCAATGGTGTGCATCCGCATTATGATATCTAATTCTGACCCTCCCATGACAGTTCTCTCTGGGGCAAGTTAATGGGCCAGATACTTTGCTACTTAAACTTGGCACATTAGAACTGATTTTCATGAAGTTAAGGGGATATACACCATCAGCAGCTGACCTGCATATTTGCTGGATTTAAAACTCAGATTTTTGTTTGTCTGTCTATTTTCAGTTGAATCAGGAGAAAAAAGAGTTAGTAGTAGGCTTGTATTTTGGGTTTTGAAATTGGGGTCAGGAAGGTGTTATGAGGAACAAATAATTACTCATTACTTGAAAATAATTTAAAGCGGTTTTTTTGGTTTTTTGTTTTTTTTTTTTTACCTTTGGAGGGGGAAGGAGGGGAGCGGAAGCACACCCCAAAACAAGGCAGGACTTCTAGTAACTATACCAAAACACATAAAACCTTACACTTCAGAAACATCCATCTTCTAAAGTATTAACTAAAGTGTTCAAAAGACATGATTTCTACTTACAGAAGAAAGTTGAAAAAACCTCTTACCACCATATTCAATTACTAAAACTGGCCAATGTAACTACAGAAAACAATACAATAAAATTTAAATATCAGGATACTATTAAGTCATAAGACTAGCTAAGAACTTGCTTTTCATCTCACTGTCACTTGCAGTTTACCGTATTTTAAAATGCTAAGACATCAAGGAAAATGAAAGATCACCAAAGCAAAATAGGTGAACAATCATCACTATCAGAAACACTTCCTGTGAGAAAAACTTAGCACTTAACAAACATTGATTTCATCATTTCCAATATTCCAAAGTCCATGGTTAACTATAAAGCTTAAGATATAGTTCCTGTAAATGTCTGATTAAAAATCGTTCATCATCATCTTCACTGATAATTTGTTAATAAACTAGAGAACATACCATCCCTCTATATATTGCTGAAATCTCTTGATAAGTAGGTGAACTGGACAAAATGAGAATTTACATTACAAGCCCAAATATTACAGGGAATCATTTCCACCAGATGGTTGAAAACAACTTTTTTAATGCTGGAACTACTCATATTTTACTGCTGGTTTTTGATTAAGATTAACCATCCAGTTTTGAAAACCCATTTCTGTTTCTCTGTACCTGGAACTGAAACAATATTTACACTCATGATGAACATTTCACAGTTGCTTCTCAGTCTACATCATCTCTGCTTATCAAAACCATGTATAATTGTGAATCAAACATCAAGCTGCAACTGTAAACACGCTAATCCAAAATTAAAGGTTCATTACTCACATAATCGAAGACATGTTGAAGCATTTCATAATGACACAGAATTTCCCTTTTGACTACTTTTGATCTTCAATCTATTTTGGCCTGAGGTCAGCTGGCAAACAGATACCATAGATTGATTTCTGTGTATGTGTGTTAATGATTCCCCTTTCCACCCTTTTGCTCCAAATAGTCTTAAATTGGCATCGACTATGATGATATTCAGAAAATAGACTTCATAGAATTGTCCCAGTGCTGGTTATAAATAAAATTTCAGGTTCAAGAGAAAAGAATTCTTGATACCACAAGGGATTACTGAAATTGACCTTGATACTATGGAATATGCACAGTTTAACTGGGTTCATCACCTTTCATTCATAGCATTCCCTTTTGTAAGCATTGATACGCTTACTATTTTAGCAAATCCAGATTTTTCTATGAACGCTGGATCCAATTTGCCTTTCAAAACCAATCACAATCCACTTTGAACGACATCAGCCTAGGAAATTTGAGCCCTGAAAAGGCTGGGCCCTTTCTTTGTTGTGATGTAACCACATCAGGCAATATCCCATGGCCAGAACATTTATTCATGCAGCGCAACAGATGCTTAAACAATCACTTAACTTCTGAAAGCATTTTTTTCCACTCGCGATGTTAACTCAAAGATCACCAATGTAAAAATGACACTTCTCTAGCAATTAGCATGACAGTCTATAAGCAGAGTTGACTGGAATAAAGTTTACTCTTTCCAACAGTCATGAAGAGTTTACACTACAGGACCACTGATTAATATCAAGGGAAGCATGTGGTCCATGCCCAGATACCATAAATCTACATGGACCAAATTATAATCCCTGTGTGAAGCCTTCCCTCAAGCAAAGTGCTGCTGTACTTCACCTCAAATAGGGCAGGTGCTTGGCTGTTGGTGAGCAGAGTGCTGGGACCCCTTTCAGTATTGCTTTTGCAGCATTTGAAATAAAAAACTGGAATATCTGAGTGTTTGGAAGAATAAGCAGCAAAGCACGCATTCCGCTTACGCCAGCAGGCATTTCCTTCATGTTACAGCAACCTGGTCTACTGTTTGGACATTTATGAGACACAAGCAGGCAGATTTGATAGGAAATTACCTACAAAAAATAAACCTAAAAAAAATCTTCTTAAATGGACAACTCCTGAAATTTTTTCCAGAAGCTGATTCTTCTGTACTGTAACTGAAATAGCAAACAAACAGAACAGACCACCACTGAACTTAAATACTTGTGATTTAAATCTTGGTTTCCCCTTCAGACTTAATCAGCTATCTTTTCTCATTTTATTTTGAAGGACACAATCTTCAGTATCCCTATATGTATCATATCATATTTAGGTATTCTAATTTCCAGATTCAATCAGCCCAGGCTTATTTACATATTTATTAGGAGAAAGGTTAACACAAATCATTCTGTTTAGATTCTAGTGCAACCTTTTTTGGGTAGCAGCAGTATAAGTCAAGTGCAGCCACCGCTAAATCACTAATAATCCCCTGAAAGCTTGATTTTTACTGCTCCAGTTTCATATATTTTAATATGTACAATGATAAAATTAAATGGAACTTTAAAAAAATGGCCTATTATTCTGACTTACACATCTGTAGAAAAACTTTGAATCTATTGTTATAAAGATTATACCAATAAGGGATTGTTACTATCATTGCTCAGAATCTAAGGAACTTCATTCTTCTCCTGTATCTGGACCTTGCTCATCCATTTTCATGGACTTTACAAGAAAACAGAATTATGCAGCTGTCACTCAATTTAAATGAAATTTATATATTACTGTCCACAAGAAAAGTGTATGCTCACCTAGGAAGCATCTCCTTTTGTAAAGAGACAATATGAAATCTGCATGACATTCAAAAAGAAGACTGCAATAATAAGAGAAAGAATAAAGCATAAAAATATTAATCCACCTTTCAAAGGAGGTACACAAGTGAAATATTACCCTAATATTCAAGTTCAGTTATAGTGCTGAGTGCTGGACATAGCTGCTAGATATCGTAGAATTGGCTGAACACACTGAAAAACATTCAGAAATTACAAAAACAAGATTTGCACTATATAGAGAACACATCCCCAAATCTATAGGTTCTGTATGTAACATCTTTAAAACACACTCATTTAAATACACTGTTAGCAGCGAAAGGAAGTTCAAAGAAAGCGTGGGTTGGATGTGGGCTGGTTAGTGAAGGATGATATGGTGAAGACTGATACAGTTCAACAACTTTTTTGCCTCAGTCTTCACAGACCATAACAGCAAGGTTTGGGAAGAAGAATGACAGCCAACAGTGGAGAGTAACAAGCTAGAAACTACTTAAAGAAATTGGACATATGAAAACCCATAGCAGTAAAGAGGAGTTACCTCCAGGTGCTGAAAGCAGACTGTTGTGCCTTCAAGGCCACTGTCTGTGATCTACAAAACTGGTGGAGGACAATGGGAGAAATGCTAACAATTGGGCAGACCCAGGGACCCACAGGCTGGGCCAGCCCCGGCACTGTCACAGGCAAGGTCATGAAGTATGTCTTCTGGGAAATTACTCACAAACACATGAAGGACAATAAGGCAGTATCATGAATGTTCAAAATAGATTTACCAAGGAAAGATCATTCCTGCACATTAGGAGAAAGCAGTGCAATATAACTTGACTTCAAGAAGGCTTTTGATACTGACTCCCACAGTATTCTCATTAATAAGATGAGGACCGGACAGACTGCTAGATGGTTTGAAAACTGGCTGGACTGCTGGGCTCAAAGACTGGTAAACAGTAGCCTGAGTTGTAGCTGGTGTTTAGTATCAAGCACAGTACCCCAGGGATTGATGCTGGGGCTCATACTGTACTGTATTTGCAGATGATACTAAATGAGGAAGGGTGCTCGACACACTGAATCACAGTCTCAACCCACGGACACCTTCAGAAACTTGAGGACCATTCGGTGTGTTGCCCACCCTTTCTAACTCACCTGAGTGCCCTCAGGCAAATAACAACATTCTGTACCTACAGGGTTCTTTTTACTAAAAAGCATTTAATACAAATTAAATACCGTTTGCATTCATGCATGGAGAATAGCTGTGATAGTGTTTACTTCATTATCCTATACTACAGAAATTACAAGATTAGATTCTCTACCTAAAATCAACAACCCAGAACCACTTTGTAATTTCTATTAACAGTTTTCAGCTAATAAAACCTGTTCTCCAGAGCTGCCCCTGATTTACAACTAAATCAGGTCAACTAAAAGTACATATGCTTCTAGTGAGTGAACTGTTTCACTAGAAAGACTGGTTCTTTTCCCATCTTATTTACACTGGTCTGTAACAAATGAATTCCAAAGAGACAGCTAAAATTAAATTTCTGATGCAGATGTACCTCAGACATACTCTAGTATCATGCCTGGCTTACAGGTATTGCTCTTAAGAAAGAGAGGTCTCTCAAACTAGCAACCTCAAAATTAAAAGGTTAGGAAAGCTTTACCAGAAGACAAAGGTAAGATCAAAAATGCATATAAATATCTCAGAAAAGTTAAATTTTTCTTATTTAGGTATCTGTCTTCTGCCCATTTCCCAGCCTTTGCTTGGACTTCTCATTGCAGATGTGGGCCTTTAAAAAAAAAACCAAAAGCTGGACAGTGCCAACAAAAACTAAGGCTTTAAAAAAATCCTGAACTTTCAAAAAAAAAAAAAACCAAACCAAACAAAACCCCCCACATTTTCTTTTTCTTTCTAATGAAAGACAAGGGCCAGTTCATTCATTTCATCAACTAAAAGTTCAACAGCAATTAATTCTCTTCACAGAATCACTGTCTGACCTTCCCATTTCCTCCTATGTCCATCCACAGTTGCATATGACATGCCTGTGTGCAAAACCCACACCCCTCCCAAAACCAAATGAAACCAAAAAACTTAAATCTGGCAACTGAAGGCTCCCTTCAATCTAGGCAAATTTCCTATCTAGCAGAAAATGCACATTTCAGATTTTAAAAAAACACAACACACTTATTGTGTCATTTGCACTTGGAATGACTGCAGAGAGAGCTGAAAGTTGTTATTAATAAGGATCCCTGCTGTTTTCAGTGATTTATCACCTTCACATCTAAGTACAAGGAGGTCAGGCTGCAGAAAGGAAACAATTCACTCAAGGTGGCATTTCTCCTTCTGGGGTTAGATGCTGAAAAAAAAGTAGTAATTTCTACTTACTTAATGACTACCTATAATGGCAGTATGGTCTTGTTCATTTATGTTCACAGTAAAGCATGCTGCTCAAAACATATTCTTCAGCGAATGCAGCTTTCTAATATGACTGATCATTTTTCCTCAGTCAAGTGTCCAACTGATTCTAGTAAGTATATTCCATGTTTTTTATTTTATAATTTGTACAGGATTATTGAATTTCATAATTCACATTACTGTTAGAGATTATCACATGTACTGTGACTTAAAATACTAGGATAGCTGTATTTACTAGTTCTGCTCTGATAATTACTACGAAAGCTGATCAATATTTTTATAGCACTGATGGATACAATAGTCGGTAATCAATCATAATGCTAACTGTATAAAGCAATTGAAAGATGAAATTTTGGAGGTTTAAAATGCAATGCCAAATTGAGAAGTAGTACATTGCCTGTTTTTCTAATGAAGTGGAAATAATTAATCCCTCAAAGTATAGCACTTGTGGCATCATATTCCTTTTCAAAATTTTTAATAAATCTCCCAAGTTTTTCATTCAATACCAATCAAATTTGCAA
Source organism: Nipponia nippon (assembly GCF_047370975.1). Classification (NCBI taxonomy): domain Eukaryota; kingdom Metazoa; phylum Chordata; class Aves; order Pelecaniformes; family Threskiornithidae; genus Nipponia; species Nipponia nippon. The sequence goes on along the minus strand of NW_028262290.1, from coordinate 137,108,530 downwards.
AACTCTCCCTGACAAGTTTTTTTGTTGTCTGCAAATGGTGGCCAACAAAGTAATCTAACTGTAATTTGTTCCACTTTTTCCCAACATAAACTTCATTTTCCTGTTTGGATTTCTGGGCATTTCCACAGAATGTGGATTACAAAGTGAAAAGGCATATCTTCTAGAAGCAAGCAAAGAGAATGGTTTCTCTTTTCTGCTTATGCCGCCCGCCTCCCCTTGCCAGCAGCATCATCCAGACCAGCATGTCCTGGTCTGCCTCCCCATCCCAGTTTTATTTTCCACTCAGTTGTGCTTTGTTGGATCAGCTGTCTGCAGTAATAAAAGATCATCTTTTGCTGTTATGCAGCATTACACACAAGACTCCATGTTCAGACAAAAAGGCATACTGATAGCTTCCTAAGATTTTGTTATCTTAGCTCATTTTCATTGTTTACCAGACAAGTAGGCAATAAGGATGAACTGGAAGACAAAAACAACAGGAGTTTGGCTTTGCCCATTGGATTTTTTGTTTTGAGAGGTAGTTAAAGGAAATATAAAGTCAAAACATGCTAGAGGTGGATGGGAGAGAGCAAGGTTTATCATCAGGGTTGCCACTGAAGCCAGTTCTTGACACTGTGCCTTGGCCTGGCTTTGGTTTTGTCTTAAGCAATCAGGAATGCTATGCTTGGTATTGTATTCTTACTACCACCATCTTAGATTGTTTTACTCCATATCACATTTTATTTCTTTTTTAAAGAATGCAGACAGAATGCAAACAGAGAGAAAAATTTTAGCTCAGGCAGCCAAACCCACAGCTTTTGTTAAACTGCTGTGAGTTTTCACCCAGCAGGAGAGAAAAAGATCAGTGCCATAAATAGTATAATTGCAACAAGTTTGTCATGCCTACAAGGAAGCTGATGGAATGTTTTCATTAAAGGTAATAAAATTAAGACATTAGTTAATTTTGCTTGAAAAAGATTCTTCTAGAGGTGGGACTGAGTATTCCTTGGGTCTACATTAAAATCTCAAACCAAATTAATTATTTTGTTTTGAAATGTCTCAGAATTTTTTCTTTGACTTTCTAGACAGAGTTATTTCATCAACTACCTTTAGAAATATAAATCAAATTACCTTATGCAAGTAAAGCTGATCTAGGACTTTTTTTTACCAGAGTTATTGGACAGAATCAAGAGAGTAAGAATAACATGGGCTACAGAAAACAAAACCTACCATAAACACTGGGGGAAAAAAAAGGCTATCTTTAGTTTAAAACAAAGATAAATATGGCAATACAGACTTCACAGAGGAAAAAGTTTGCTTCATGGAAGAAAGTAAAAAATAGTGTCCACGGGGAATACAACAAATAATGAATTTAATTTGCTTTCTGGAAACTTAACTTAGATATTAGGAAGTGAAAACATTATAAAACAAAAAAAGTAATTTTAATAGCAAGACGGTTAACATACTATCAGATTGCCCATGAATACCATGAAACCTCTACTAACATAGGTTTAAGATAAATTAATCTTGCCAAGGCTGAACTAAATGTCCCTTCTAGTTCAATTTTCTACAGTGCTATGACTTTGCTTCCTAGAATTGCATGGTCAGAGAATACAAAGAATACATTACAAATGTCAGAATCACCATCACAATATATTTGTAATGAGCTAGAAATTAAAATATTGAGCTTTGTGAATCAAAAAAGTCACACCAGCTCAGCTTCCACTGCAGTCTGATAAGACAGCCCCTATTACTAAGTATTGTAGAGAAGGGTTTGACAATAACAGTCAATCCTATCTGTTCAACATAATACAAGAGTGATGGCTGACACAAGCCAAAATTCAGACTACCAGGATAAATGATGTGCTGTCGCAGTACAGAAGAATATTGAAGGAACAACAAAGTGGAAGACAGAATTGACACCTACCTACAATTCATTAAAAAGAAAAATTTGATTGAATACTTGACTAAATATAACAGATCTTTCAAACCACAAAGCTTGCAATTAAATTAGTCCTATCTAAAACAAACAAACGAGAAAGATGCATGACCATACAGAAGAATTATAACACTGACAGCTGATGAATTACAAGCAAAAGCTACCGCACTGGTCCAGAAACCAAAATGTAATAAGCGCTGCTGTGTGTGTACATATGTGATATACATAATAACATATTATGCATATTTCATATTATACATTTTATATATTATCATAATTGTGTGTTGTATATAAAATTTCATATATTTATTGCATTGATAATATATAATAATTTGTTATATACTATATTATGTAGATAATATATAATACATAACTTATTAATAATATGTTTTTATATACATACATATATACATACACACATATTTTTTTAACGCATGTCAGGAAGATCTCAGATCCAGAACAAAACATTTGACTAGATATATGAAACTTGCTTTGACCAGCCATAGCTGGTAGTGAGAATGAATTCTTTGTTTTCAACTCATAAGGCTACAGTATGTAAAGCAGGGACTTGAGCCTAGGTTTGCCATATCTCAGATGCACTGTCTACATGTTTGAGGTCACATCTGTACTTCAGATATTTATACTCTTAAACTTCATTTGCATTCTGTCAGGTGGCAGACTGTCTGCTCTTTATGGTGAGGTCATTTTTTTTGGTTTATGAATGTATTGCTAAGACTGATCTAAAGGTAGGCCTGCTGTACTACCTGTAAATGAAGAATGTGCTTACCTTTTGTTAGTTTGCAGCTGGGGAGACATACCATTTCATACACGAAAATTTAAGGAACTGCTAAAATAGCACTTGGGCTGCTTGAAGATAATGGGAAACCAATGAATTGGAAGCAAGTTGGTTGCAATGAATTAAAAGTAAAATTTAGATCAGTTATATAAACAAAATTTACCTGCATAACCTTAGCCTCTGCACTGGAGTACAAATGCAACTTGCAGTTATACTTTTTTATATATACATACACACACACATATATACAAAGCTACACAGCACCTATCTACAGAGTATACATAAACTGTATTTTTCTTCTTTAAACTCAGTTTAAAATCTGCAAGCAGTAAGTAAAATGACTACGGACTTAAGGAAGACTTTGTGGTTGACAATAACAACGTTTTCTATTCATACTTTCTCTCAGCTATTAATATATAGAAGATATTCCTTGCTTTATTCACAATACTTAAAAACAGATTCTTGTCCATTCTTATGCCACTTTGAAAGAGCATCTTTATAAACCACAAAACAGCAGCTACAGCAGATACAACTACTTTGTTATTCTTTGATTTTGACACTGAAAAAAAAAAAAAACAGAAACTCCCTGAAAACAAGGAATGGGTTAAATTTAAATTAAGCATATTAATTTTTTTTCCAAGGCAATCCTTCAAAGCTGCAAAAAATCCCTTTCCACAAGCATTCAAATTTTGCATTGCAAAGCATCAGAAACCAATGCACAAATTACCAAATCACAAATACCCATTTTTTATTTTTTCTACTGACATACTTCTTGCAACAAACAACAGTGTGCAGTATGCAGTGCAAAAATAAATGTATACAGTAAGGAAGATACTTCAAGGTTTGATTCAAGTTTACAAATGAAGAGAGTTAGATGCGCCTTAAAACAGACAGCCACAGAGAGACGAAGGTGGGTTAAACAATCCATCATACTGATCACATTTCAATTTATTTGCTATACGTCAGCACTGACTGGAAACAAGTCACAGTAGATGAAAAGCCAAGCAACACTGAGAATACTCAGAGTGATTAAAGAGACCCAGGTTTTGCCACGTCACAGAATGGGATAAGGGCTTACTGCCAACTAATCTTACTGCTTATGTGATGCCAGCATCCACTGGACTTCTAAGTTCATTCTGTACCATTTTATAGCAATTGCTACAATTGAAAAAAATAAGTTCCACAAGTATTAGATTCTAAGCTTTGATTTTTACCCAAGTAAGAAAGATTTACATTCAAATTATGAGAGTCTACTGTCCAGCAAAAGAAAAATTGATCAAGACCAACGCTTTGCCAACACCAGTCTTTCTGCATTTGCAGGAACGGCAGTCATAGGAGAGCATCACCTATCAAATATGTTAATTTCAAAGTAATAAAAAGGCAACTGAATAACATTACATTCACTCACACAGCCAAGGCTAAATAGGCCACCACCTACTGTTTTCTTAGCAGTGAATATAAAATAAATAATAAGCTACAGCTAAGTTAGTCTCCATCAAAATAAGAATGTTTTGCATATCAGAGATAACTACATTACGCACACACACTAATGAAAACCAACCAACTGAAAAAAGAACCAGCCAACCCACCCCCTAACTCTCAAGTACCACTGCAGGACTTTTAAGTTTAAAAAAAAAGAAAAAAATCATGTAACTGTCAAAGTGTTAACTTAATTAAAATCTTTGAACTATGCAAAAAAAGAACATTCCAACTTTTATCAAGAGTTAATAAAAGTTGATGTTGAAAACCTAAGTATTAGGTTTTTTCAGTTGTCCACAGGTTTTCTGTGAATAACACAGAAGTTCCTGCATGAATTACTGGATATTTTAAGTCCTGCATTCTTCAAGAATTCAAAAAATCCAACAGCCAAACAACACTCATATTTCAACGGTTCTAGTGGATTTTTTAGACAAAGAAAGGTAGTAGGTATGTAAAAATCACTCGTGTCTTCAAACACTGTCTCTTCAATTATCAGTGTCCAAAAAATCCTGGTCCATTGTTACAAGATTATTATGAAACTTCATATTGTTTTATTTTAGTTTTAGAAAGTACACATTACACATCCAAGGAAAGGGGAAAAAAATATTCTATTTTAACATCAACATTTCCAGAGCAACACTAAGGAAGTGCGATGCTAAAGCAAAATGGTCTTCAGCAAGAATCAGTATGAGGAGTGATTAGGGGGAAAAAAAACCAAACCCAAACCAAAACAACCTAAGCCAAACCCCAAACCAAAAAATCCCAAACTAATGCTAACACATTATTTTTCAGATAACTACCTGGCTGGACACATCATTTTTTAGGCTGAAACCACCTGTGTAGAAGTAACTAAAAGTATCCCAATGGAACCAAAAACTTGTTGCTATTGTCAGAGCAGAGCCCAGGTGCCTCTTCCCTGTCAGGGCTCAGTGGCACTGTGCACTGCATAAAGCTAATGGCATTTTCTGACTTCAGAACAGCACAGAAACAAAGAGACAACCTTGTCTCTTCCATGGATGAGAGTATAAGACATTATGTATAAAATATATATAAAATATGTCAGTAGAACAATTTATTCAAATATTTCAGCCCAGCTTAGCTGTGTACGCATTTCTGAAGAAGTTGGTGGCAGTAAGTGCTTCCCCTTCCTTATAACCAGCTCAAGGCTTCTTCAAATTCTGCCTCAGCAGTGAAAGTAGAGGTCATGGTATGTGAAGGAAGGTGTGCAGTTGAAGGGGAGGGAATAACTTAAGGTATCTAAGTTGCTGGCATATTTACAGATGTGCATACATACATGGTGGAGGAGCTACGAAGTTTGAAGTACTCCAGATGGGTGAAGATTCCGCAGGGTGCTGGTTGGGGTAGATGTTCTCAAGGCAGTATTACCCGACAACCAGGAAAAAAATGCTTTGTTGAGTCTACTTCGTATTTTTAAATGGCAGTCACTGAAGGGGAATTTCTTTTTTTTTTTTTTTTAGTTGTGCAGAATTTGTTTATAATATTTTTCTGTAACTTAGAGAAGTATCAGAAAGTATTAGATACTTTTTCTATTGCTTACAAATTCATTAAATCACAGAACAGTTGTGATTGGAAGAGACTACTGGAGGCCATCTGGTTCAATCCCCTCCTCAAGATGGGCCACCTAGAGCAGGCTGCCCAGAACTACGTCCAGACAGCTTTTGAATATCTCCAAGGATGGAGACTCCACAACATCTCTGGGCAACCTGTGCCAGTGCTCAGTCACTCTCACAGTAAAAAAGTGTTTACTGATGTTCAGATGGAACCTCCTGTGTTTCAGTCTGTGCCCATTGTCTCTGGTCCTGTCGCTGGGCACCACTGAAAAGAGGCTGGCTCCGTCCTCTTTGAATCCTTCCTTTGGCTATTTATATGAATTAATAAGATCCCTCCTCAGCCTTCGCCTCTCTAGGCTAAGTAGTCCCAGCTCTCTCAGCCTTTCCTCATAGAAAAGATGCTCCAGACTCTTAATCATCTTTGTGAACAGAACTGAACCCAGCACTCCAGATGGGGCCTCACCAGTGCTGAGTAGAGGGGAAGGATCGCCTCCCCTGACCTGCTGGCAGCACTCCTCCTAATGCAGCCCAGGATACCATTAGCCTTCTTTGTCACAAGGGCACATTGCTGGCTCATGTTCACCTTGGTATCCACCAGGACCCTCAGCTCCTTTTCTGCTGAGTTGCCTTCCAGCTGGGTAGCCTCAGCATATATTGGTGCCTGGGGTTATTCCTCCCCAGGAGGTGCAGGACTTCACACTTCTCCTTGTTGAACTTCAGGAGGTTCCTGTCAGCCCATTTCTCCAGCCTGTTGAGGTGCCTCTGGATGGCAGTATGACCCTCTGGCATATCAGCCACTCCTCCCAGTTTGGTGTCAACAAACTTGCTGAGAGTGCACTCTGCCCCATCACCCAGATCATTAATGAAGACGTTAAACAGCACTGGACCCAGTATTGACCCCTGAAATACACCACTAGTTATGGGCCTCCGATTATGTGCCACAAGTTGTAATCAGGATAGTAATTTCAGGATCCTTTTTTGCATTATATATGCAGTTGCACCAAAGAATGCCATAGATGGCATTTTGTGCCAACAGTGTTAGTTCTAAATAAAATGACAACATGAAGAAAAAGAATTTCTCTATACTACAGTAGAATAAAGCACATCTTATGGACATCATTTCTATCCAAAAGCCACCTAATCCAAGTCAGTATCCATGAAGAGAGCTTAAAAGAATTTGCCTCACCATAGCACCCACATTAAAAACCCAAATACACTGGGATGGAGGATTCATCCCTCTTTTCTGTACCTATCAGCAAAGAAACTCTTTAGCAGCTTGAGGGGTCAATAGACTGCATATTAAATATTTCATTACACTTTTTTTTTCTTAAACCCTCCTCATTCTTTCTCTGCTCTTTTTTTGTATCTCCAAATTCCTGTTTTCCTTTGTATCCAACGTTTATCTTTTAGCAATCAAATGCTTTATTTTTTCCCAATTCTGACCCTCTCTCATTGCACACTCATAGTTCCCCTGTCTCCTGGTTCTGCATGTATTAAATATTACTGGCTTCACATTACGTTCAAACTTTTGGATATCTGGTTTGGGTCATCCTGTGATGAAGCAGAAGACGTCTGTAATTAGATGGACTTAAAAAAAGTCAAAGCTGAAAGCACAGTAGTACGTAATGCATTCAGTATTAAGAAGTATTTTATAGGTCGCTCAGAATTTAAAGTCAAATGTCTTCTCATCTCTCTTTCTCAGCTCTACATTTCATTAGCATGAAGAGTTTTTGACAGCATTTTTCTCACATTCTGTACGTCGCTGCGTATTTGTAGAAATGTACAATGCCAAAATCCACTGTTTACAGTCACTGAGTATCACTGAATTCTATCTTAAAATCAGAAAGGAAGATATAACTTGTACAAACATCGCAAGTGTCTAACAAAGCAGATCACTTGCCACTACAGTCATTGGTATCTTCACCACCAGTGGCACCCTAAGTAGAGTTTAGATTTTGGGAAGGTAGGGTAGAGGGACATGTCAATGCCATTGCTGCCAGAAGTCTTATAGCAGTTACTTGCCATGTCTGAATAAATCCTATGATTTCTGTAAGCAGGTACTAGAGCTGGAGGCAACAACCACAACACAGAGAAAGTTTTTCTCCCAGAGAAGCAGCAATTTACTCATCATGCCAAAGCATGCAATACGCCTTGACACGGCTCTCCCACTCTGTTCACAGATTGCCCACTGTAACTATATAAAAACTTGGCTAATGCATTGTACCAGCAGCTTCTTAACACACTGCAAATCTGGCAATGTTACACAGATAATTATATAATGGCTCAGGGAGGGAGGGAGAGGGATGCTCTGGCCAATGCAGCCAGCACAGGCACCACAGCCATTGGCAGAATTTCTTTTGAGTGATTTCTTAGCCAAATGGCACAGATGAACCAGAGTCCATGGTGCCATGCTCACTCAGCAGCCAGCACCACTCATCAGCGTGGGTGCAGGGCAAGGACAGTGACACTCCTCTCTGAAGTGCTGGTTTGCAGCATCACAGCTTGGGGGTCAGGGAGGGATCCAAAACACTGGGTAAAATTTTGAACCAGTCCATACACTGAGAAGAAACATGAAAAAGTATTAGATACAAACTGTGAATTTAGGATAAGTCCTTTATTCCAGCTGCAGGACAGAACTGATAAACAGTGTAGAAGGACTGATACACAACTGGTAAACAATGTAGAAGTGTGACCAGTACATGTAAGAGCCATTTACCTGATTCCTCTCAGTGGGGACAGTAATTTGTGGGTTTCCTCCCTGGATACTCACATTTACACATTTTTTTAGGAACCTTTTAGTCTCTGAAGCTTCCACTTTTCTTTCAGATTTATACTGTGCTTTTGATTATTTAATATAATTAAGTAGAAAACTAGTGAAAAGGATGACAACACAGTCAGTTTCCTAGAAAGAAGCACAGTCTTTGGGGAAGGAAAGAGAAATGTCAAGGAAATAAGAGTGGAAACACAGGGCATGGCAAACCCATTTGATTGTTCCATTCAGGTGCTTCTCTCTCTTAGCACATCCTCATGAAAATTGAAATAGGCCCAAATAATGGTTTGAGATAGTACATGCAAACACATAGCCCACTATGGAGCTGTGCTTTTATTTTTGGCTAAGAATTCACTTAATATACATTCTAAGTTCTTTGACCTTGGATATTGAATTCTGACATGACAAAAAATTTTAAACTAAGTACTGTTACTTAAGGAGCAGCTTAAGGGCTAGAGAAGTTTAAAACATGGCAACATTTCCAAGAGAGATTTAGAGATAAGAAGATCTGTGTATTATTGCTATGCTACACACTCATGAATTTTACAGCATATGCTATTTCCCCCAGTACCACTCATTATCGGAGTAAAACCAAACTCCTGGCCAAGCCTGCCTGTAAGAAAATAAAAGAATTCCAGCAGTTCCTGAGATTTGAGTTTTTACAAGGGTTGGATGCAAACTCGTACGTTAGGAGTTCTATGGCTCTGTCCCATATCACTAATATCCAGACATCTACTACGTTATTTCAGTCATACAACGAGCAATAAGATGAACATGAGGTAACAACTAAGAAGGTACACTTACTAAAAGTAATTCCACAAGCCCTTTGACACAGGGCGCAAAACTCTGCCCTTTAAGAGACCTTGGCTTGATTCCTAGCACTAACAGGGGAAAAAAACCCAACCCATAACAAAGGACTGATACACATTTGCTATTCAACACTAAGATGCTGGCTAACAGAATAATGAAGCTCCATAGAGTGGAAAGAAGCACCCATACCACAGGACCTTGAGGGTGAAAACTGCAGAGTACACCTTCAGCGCTGTGATAAGGGGAACAAAGAAAAGCCAGAGGTAACAAAAGCAAGGCCAAGAAGCAGGGCAGTGCAAGCCTGTATCAGAGAGCGATCATGCCAACTCTAAAAGAATGTGACCTTGTAAGCATAAGATCTTAGGACTAGAAGTTGAAGTCTCCTAAACAACACATTTGTATATTCCAGACCAGTTAATGAAAACGTATATACAGCAATTGAGGAAATACAGTATGAAATAAAACTGTTCTAATTTAGGTGCTGTTAACGTTACCCTAAACGTCATAAATAACACTGCAAGACTGCAACAAAATAGTGATAAATGGGAAGAAAAAAAAAAATCCCTAGAGTGTTAGGATTATACATTGGAACTAAAAAAACATAAAAAAATACAAAATTTAAGAGATTTAGATAACTGGGTAAAACACTAATGCACAAGCATATGAAGATATCTTTGTTTCTTTCTCCTTTTTTTTTTTAAACTCAAACATGGTTTTGGAGCAAAACCTGAGAATATAGCACTACCATTGGAAAATTTGGCTTCAACTTACAAAAGCAAACCAAAGAGCACCAAAACAATCATTATTTTCCATTATTTTTAATGTGACTGTTTAAGCCCTATAAAAAATACTGCTTATAAATGCAAACTGGAATCCCAAAATACATCAGAGACCACTGGCTGATGCAGAAGAAAGGACAAAGAAAAGTTCTTTCTGACTAACTTTTATTTATAAGAGAGAAAAAATGCATAGGAAATTGAACAGATAGCAGCATAGTTTTCTGTTTAAATACCATCATATGTTGGTTTGTCATCTACGATGTTTAACTCATTATAAAACAACCAGAAATGCTTGTGGATCCATGGTTAATTTAGACAGGGCTTACAATTTCTGAAAAGATGTTCTACTGTATCTTTTCACAAACTATTAATATGCAAAAAATAGTCTGAAGTTGCCACATTGCTCTGTTATTAATAGATCAAAAAGAAACCTTTATTGACACTCGCCTGGAAAACAGTACCAATTGATTTGTCTCATTCACCTATTTAAGAGAACGATAAAAAACAAACTAAAAGAAATCTGAATTGTATCTGATTCCATACAAAGCGCTGGAGAGATAAAAAACAAAATATACAAAAATATTATTCTTCTAAAGGGAGTAATATTAAATGTAATAAAAATTCTCTGTTTTCAAGCCAAAACAGTGATGTTGCACTGATATACAGGCATTAGAGTGTCTCAGCTGGGAGCAGCAAGAGAAAAAATTTGGAAGTGACATCATCTTTAAAATTTCTGGTCTACTGTAATAAACAGAAGTAAGATAGGCAGACAGGAAAACATTGGAAAAATATTGCTTTTTTTTAAATAAATAGGTAGAATCAAAGTTAAAAAAAAAAAAAAAAAAAAGAAGTGTATTTTCAACGGGGACATATTTCCTTGAATTATCTACTTGGTCCTACCATATGCTTTTGCTTTCCACAAAACTACTATCAACAATATTTTCTAGGATGCAACTTGGCTCACTAATACTTTCCCTACAGGAAAGGGAACCATATTTTTATGTTTCAGGTTATTACAGAAGATTCCCAACTGTTCTCCTGTGAGTACACATGTAACGTTCAGAAAGAAAACAACCTTGATGGAAATGATATATTATGTATTGCAGTGGTTCTGCTTTGGAGCTGAGCTAAGATATTCTTCTCGCACAGCTCTGAGGGACCTGTTGGCAGCAGTAGTTCTTCCCAGATGGAGCAATACTACAGCTGTCCTTTACAAAGTGGGAAAGCTCTTGATCTACTTTCTAAGATATCAACTGTCCTCAGTCTCATTTTCCTTCTGTCCTTTTACTCTTAGGTGAACTGCATAAACAGACATTTAAAAGACAGATCAGTAGGATTGTTTCTCAGTCTTTTTAACTTTCTTCACAAAACACACTTCATCATTCAAGATGCCCTGTACAGGTTCAGAACATAGAGGTATATACACATACGATAGAATACATTATTTCCATTTGAATTAAGTATAAACAAAAACCTATGGGCAAATTCAGACAAATTAGTTAACTTGAGAGCTATTTCTAGCATTTTAACTGTTAACTACTATCTCCTGTGATTGCGCAATATTTTGAAAGAAAAAAACATCCCAATTCACACATCTCCTATGGTGACAATTCATTATGCAAGCTGCTGCCTCATGCTTGAGCATTATTATTGACAATGAGCAATATTCCACAGTGTCAGCAAACACTTTAAAAAAAAAAAAAAAAGGCTACTACCTACTGCTAGTGTTCAGCATGTAGTTTTATCAGTGACAGAGGAGCAATTCTACATCACTGGCTTTGTGGTGCTGCTGACTCTGGCCCCGCACCCTCCAGGCCCAAGCAATCACAGTATTTATGACCAGATTGGTCTCTGACCCAGATACAGTACTGATTATTGAAGCTTTCATTTGGCAGGAGTAATTCTGACCTACTGTGCTAATAATTTTGCTGATGGGAACTAATTAACAACCAGACAGTCTACACATTCTCTTTAACCTAGCTGTTAACAAGCTCATAATGAAACTTCAATCAAGTCACACTGTGCACTGGGTAAATTAACAGGTACACACACACGTGTGTGTATACACACTGGAATAATGACTGTAGACCTATGTAATGAGTGAAGGTAAAAGTAAAACATGCTAAAACACAGACTAACGTGTCCTGTGTTTATATATGTCTCATCATTGACCAAGGTAAGGACGAGAAATTGAAGTGGCTATATTTCTACCTCCAGGGTATTCATACAGGTCAATTTAGGATAATCCAAGGGAGAGTCAAATCTCACAACTATGTAAATGTAGTCCTTCTCTGCAATAGTGCATCAATGCTATGAGAAACGCACACTGAACTTTACCTAATTAAGTAAAACCAAAATAATAATAAATGCTTATTAGATTACCTCAATGATTTGAAGTAATTCAACATCCCTAGCTCCTGTTCAAACAGACTAACTTCTAAAGGAATTAGCCAGTTAACTTGGGTGCCTAGAGTTAAGAGTTGTGTTAGGATAGACTGAGTCTTATACAACTCCGAAACAATGTTTGCATCCATTTAGATGTTAGTGTCACTGTGCTAACCCACCAGAAGTCATAACAGCCACGGTTAGGACCTAGAACAGAGCTAAATCTAAAAAAAAAAAAAAAAAAAAAATCTCCAATTATGTCAGATTGAAATTAAAAAAAAAGGGGGGGAGGGGGAGGGAAGTACCATATGTGGTTAAAAAAAAAAAAACAACAAACACAACATTCTATACAATATTCTAAGTAAACACTAAATTCCTGTGCACTCTGTATGCACACATCACAGGTAATGCACCAATGCCATCAGGTCAACAGTGAAAGCAGGAGAGAACAAAAATCACTGTGTTAATCAATCATCTCCTGCCAAAACACTTCAAGATTCAGAATAATCAAACAGAAAATAATCTTCATGGATTAAATCAACATGTGTTGAAGAAAGGCATGCAGATCGATTGCTCTTCACTTCTTTTTGATAGTTTTGTGCTTCAGCATAGCAGCAGTAGTTAATGCCATTTGAATGCAGTAAGTTCTGCAACAGCAGAAACTCTTAGGAAAACAGCCTGTATAAATTAACCTAAATATTACATTTTAACTGATCAATATCTACTAATTTTCCCTAAAGATAAGCATTTGTCTCTGGTTCTATGAAATATTAATTGCTTGTATACTAAAGGTCCAACACAACTTTATGATTAAATAACTACATGTCTTCTGTGGAAATTGAAGACAAGCCTAAAACTTTTATTTTGTTCTGTCTACTACTCACAAACTAACAGTCTGGGTGACACTCTAAACAGTCTTCTACACCACTGGTTTGCTTCCACCAGACTCACCGATACCAGCTAGACACTTGGTTACATCATGCACTGTACCTCTGAAAAACAGCACTAGATTCGAACAATCTTAAATCAGGCTCTTTGACCTTTTCTGATTACTAGTGCTCACTCAACCTTTTCAAGATGAATAGTGGATATCTTTGTCCAAGACAGTTTATTCAGCAATCACCGTATTTCCTATAAGTTAGATAAATTGAGTGGTCACATAACAGGGAGAAAGGCCAACATCAATTGCAGCAAAGGTCACTCAGTTCAGTTATCATGTACTGTATTAAATTGTCATCAGATCTGAACAGCAATTTCATCAATAACCCATCCAACTAGAATGACTATGAATGTTAGAAACCATCCACCCACCCTATGGTGGGCGGAGAGCAGTCGGGGAACTCACATGTCCCTGTAAGGCAGTAATAGCAAAGGCCACTGCATAAACACCTGAAGGGAACAAAGGTTCTCATCCACCAGTTTGTGGGAAACGGAGAGGGAACAGAAAGACACTAATAAGCTGATGCTATACAGTATAGTCTTTTCCACAGTACTATAAACACCTTCCTATATGCTACAACTTAAGAGTAAAAACTCTTTGCTTGAACCCTGGACTTGAACCTTTTCATCACATCATTTTGGGTGCTCTTATGGTCACTCTGGGAATACCCTGCTCTTCCCAGCACTCCAAAGTCACTGGTCAGTTCTGCTGACTCTGCTTTCACAATGAGCAAGATGCAATAGAAGACATATTTACTGGAAACTTTAAATAAATAAATACAAATACTATCCAACCTCCGATACAGAAAACAATTTCATGATTGTTTTGATCCAGTTACGACCAAACTCCTAAGTGTTAAGGAAAGCCTTTTAGCTTTTATCATAACCAAGCGTTTATAATGTTGAAAAAACATTATTTCATTATTTTAATGAAATTAAAATAGTTTGGTAACTCTAAAAATCCCCATAAATGCGAAGAGTTCAAGCATGAAATGTTTATGCAATGTAGTCATTTACATTACAAGGAAACATGATACGTGTAAACTGACTCCATAGAGAGTTATCCATAATTTTTTTAAAGAAATACAATTAATTACTTCTATACGTACAACTTTGCAAAATAAAAGCAAGGTGTACGCATTACAAAAAAGCCACATCATGCTGTGCTTTTATTTTGCATATAAAGTTTCAAACCGCTAACTGAAATTACACTTACTTTTAAACAATACCCATACTTAGATCCCTTTCATATTTTCAAATAAATCATAATCTAATTTTCAGACAATCCATGCTGAAAACAAATACAAAAGTGAATGCCTGAGCACTTACAGACGAAATCTCTACTGTCTACTCAGGAATCTGCAAAGTAACAGCTGGTGTTTACATCCAATCAGGAAAGACAAGCAATACCATATGGCGTATTTTTCTAATGCAGTTCAAAACACTGAATATCCAAAATACCATACTTAGAGGGAAGAAAAAGGGAGTTGAAATCCAATCATTACTAATAATTAGTCCACTCTATCACAATAATTAGTCTACTTTGGTCTAAATTATTTAGCTTTATTCCTAGCATGACCTCTCACCTATGATATTAAGGTCTAACTATACCATTTGATAGTCACATTTAAGCAAAGCAAAATGATTTACCATTAAATAAATCCTTGCTTAGGGAAGGCTGCCTAAAATAACAGAAAGAAAGGCTCACGTAAACTCTGTATTTTACATTTAAGATGATTTTTAGAATCACTTAATTACTTTTTTTTTTTGTTATATAAAACAACGTTATTTCTGAACACCAGGAACAAGTCAAGCGAGTATCATTTAAAGTTACGCTTCCAAGCAAGGACAGCCAGCCATCATTCTCCTCTGGGAAACAAACAGCAGTAGAAGCTTTGAAGAAAGATGGATTACTTCAGGACATACAAAAACTGACAACATAACTGGCTCTTTTTCCCCTTGCAATTTACACTCAAAATCTATGTTGATGAAATTAAGGCTCATACTTGAAAGCATCATGGTATTAAAAAGGAAACGCTCAGAAAAATGCAGGTTTGATCAGCAAAATGTTAGTTTTTCTCTGTTACCTAGAATCTTTGTTTCTAACAAAGCACAAAATGCAAACTTTTAAAAAACCCTGTCAGGAAGGAAGGTTACTCTACACTTTAAGAGAAGCAGCTAGCTCTGGTTGACAGAGATATGTATTAATAGAGATCATGATTTTACCTCTATATTCTGAGATGCAGTTATAACAACCTGTCACCAAATCCAGTGAATTAATGGCAGAGTACTCTTACATGAAGAGAATATATTGTATGAAAACATGCTGATAAAGCAGTATTAATAATACAGCGGGTTTCACTTATAACCAACCATTGTATTGATAGCTTTAACATATATACTTCCGCCCCCCCCCCAAAAAAAACAAACCCCAACAAATCTCTAATGCAGTTAAGAACTTAGCATATATAAATAAATTATTTTGTTAAATATAATTTTGTGGCATTGTCAACATTTTTCAATAATGTATTTTTAGACAGTTTGTTTCAAGCATTCATAAAAAGTTATCTACAAGCAATAACAAGAAAGACACTAAGGTGCTGGAGTGTGTCCAAAGAAGGGCAATGAAGCAGGTGACGGGTCTAGAGCACAAGTCTTATGAGGAGCAGCTGAGGGAGCTGGGGTGGTTTAGCCTGGAGAAAAGGAGGCTGAGGGGAGACCTTATCACTGTCTGCAACTACCTGAGAGGAGGTTGTAGTGAGGTGGGTGTTGGTCTCTTCTCCCAAGTAACAAGCAATAGGACAAGAGGAAATGGCCTCAAGTTGCACCAGTGGAGGTTTAGATTGGATATTAGGAAAAATTTCTTCACGGAGAGAGTGGTTAGGCATTGGAACAGACTGCCTGGGGAAGCGGTACAATCACAGTCCCTGGAAGTATTCAAAAAATGTGTGGATGTGGTGCTTAGGGACGTGGTTTAGAGGTGGACCAGGCAGTTAAGTTAACAGTTGGACTCAATGACCTCAGAAGTCCTTTCCAACCTTAAGGATTCTATGATTCTATAAAAATACTACACAATAGGTAACTAAGTTGAAAATGCACATGAAAAAAATCTCCATATTTAATACATTTAAAGCAAAATAAAGAAGATTTCTGTTTCCTTATTTGTTCTCAAGTGCTCAGCTTTTCTCACATAAGGTTAACTAGAAATTACAGTTGTCAAAGGAAGCTCAACTAAAGGTCTTTTGTAACAAGTGGAATAAAATTGTCTTTTTCATAAATGAGGATTTTAAATTACATTAAAACTGAAGCACAACAATCCAAAATGACGGCAGTGCCTTCTGTATTTCAAAGCAACATTTACTGCTCCAAAAAGCGCTCTATATAGCAACTTCACTGACCGGGGTGAACCCATCTGGCCCACTATTAGTCCATAGCTAAGAATGAAACGGATAAACTCCAAACCTTCAGTTTGAGTTTACTGATTAAAGATCGAGTCTAAGGCCATCTGCTAAGTTACAATAATCTGTCAGGATGTCAGAAATCCTGACACTGAGAAACAGACAGCAAAGATCTTTCAGCAATGAAAACTACATTAAGTAATTCTATAGCATCACTATAATGATATAGGTATGTCCAAGAGGCTACTTCTACTTAATCACCAAAAAGCATTTAAGAATATTCTAAAACACAGAAGCACCAGGCCATGCTAGTGAAATGTGTTCTTACAAGCACATTAGTAATAATAAAATAGACTCTAATAATTCGCAAACTAAGAAACTCTTAATTGTACTGGCCCAAGAACAAATATTGCATTCCAAAATGCCTTACCCAATTTCTTGTTTGTAAACAAACTACAAAAATGTCTTCTTAGCTACTGTGAATAGATGGATGGCACTGAAACTGCAGGCAGTCTTAGAGCTGAAAGAATGGTCATACATTAATTTCATGTTTTACTCAACCCTTTTTCCCTGCAGGAGAAAGATTGTTTAGCTTCCCATATTGTACTGAAAAGCTACATAGGGATACTAAATTGGAAAAACAAAATCATCTTAAAACTGAACAAAAACAAAGACTAACCAATACTATCAAAAAATAATCACTTGATTACTAATTCATCAAAAGGCATTGTACATGCATGACCTTTAAAATTAAAATAGGCGTTGCTTTTATGCTGCTAGGAACAATTTCTGTATCTTTACCAGCATTGAAGATTGATGCGCTATTATCAAGGCAGATAAAAGTAGAAGCTTGGAATCATACTGAATTGAGTCTCTCACAAGTGGCTACCATGAAGTAAATTGCAGATTGAAAGCTTTTCCATTAAGTAGGTTTTAAAACAATATATTCTCATTTTGAAACTTTTCTTGAGACCCGTTATTTTTAAACACACATGACATTCTCTGCTTTGAAAATGGAACAGCAATGAAAAGCTTGTTTGAAAACAAAATCGTTGCCAGCAGCCAGGCCAAGGGTACTCATCTACCAGATTTCAAAATGACATGTATTATACTTGAAAATTTTAACTCTCAGAGATTTCTTGCTATCACAAGGAGTAAATTCCTTTTTGCCTGTATTGCATTGAAATTTAAAATTATTTTTCCACATAACCAAAGGACCTCAGAGGTGACAAGAACCACATGAGTAAGTAGCATTTTTCATTACTTCAATTCCATAGAAGACAATGGTCTTGGTAGATGTGAAAAGGAGACAGAAATGGGTTGGGCACATAAACCAGAAGAACTCCTAAATAAGATCTTGAACCATCAACTACAAATGTATAGTAACTACAGAAACTAACAAAAACCTACATTAAAACTTCCCCGACTGTCACCCAAAGAATACATCCTTCATTACAAGTGAAATATCAAAGGATTACAAAAGAACCTCTGTTAATCCAAAGCTCATGTATCCGTAGGTTTACCAAGTCTGCTTGTTAAAACTAGTTTGCATTAGGCTCAGAGTCAATTCTAACAGGCACCCATGTTTCTGAAGGATAAAGGAGTAACCTTTTCTAAAAATTCTTCCAAAACAAGAAGAAACTAAGTGCCTTCGAGCTCAATTTCATCTTCTGCTTCCCATTCCTTTTAATTCAAGGGATTAGGTGTTATTCCTTAACTAAAGTATAAAGGCTAATCTACGTAATAGCAAAGAATCTCCTGAAAAGGAAATAAGACCAAGACACACATTTTATATCTTTCTTTTTTTTTTTTTTTTAAGTAGGTTTTAACATGGCTAGTTAAACACAAGACAATCAGCACAGGGCATTTTGTTTGAATGTATATTGTGTCAATGAAGGCAACTAAGACAAATTCCTTTAAATAAAATTGAAAAGAAAATGAAAGTTCATGAGCTTCTGGAAAGCTGCTCTACAGGTCACTCTTGCAGTTCGGTGTAATTCCAATGACACAGGAAGGAATAAAAGTTTAAGGATGCTTCCATGATGGGAAAAGTCCCATCACTGTGATCTATATTAAAGTTTAACTGATATACCAAAGGAAATCTCAGTGTACTGAGCTGCACAAAGCTTAATATTTTTAAGAAGAAAGTGATACTACAAAATACACATTAAAGAAGAAAGATTATTTTTCAGCATAAAATATAAATTTAAATGGCAAAAAAAACCATCTAGAAGCTTCTCAGGGAGAATATTTCCCCATTTTATCCAATAAACATGAAGCTGCATTTATATATTTTTAATCTCAAGCCTTCATTTTCTAATTAAAATAAAAAATACTAACTAAATATCTTCTCTGTAAACACCTAAAAATTATGCTGGGGCAAAATACTGCTGACTTTTCTATCTCGTGATCCTTATGTTCCAGAATTGATGTTGAGCACTTGTTGAAGTGTTACCTTGAGTCATGACATTATATGCTAAATGCCTATAAGGTTGGACCCAGAAATGTTATCTTCTCAATGGAAAAATCCCACAGAAATACACTGTTACTACAATCTGTATAGTGAGAGAATACATTTACACTAAATGTCCTGCTAGGAAGATTCAGATTTGCCTCTCTCTTGACAATGATAAAATGGGAAAACTCACAGAATTATGAAATGAAATGCAACTAGGAAAAAAGCAAAAATTCCTGTTAAGAGATTCTGTAGATATGTGTCATATTTTGCTTATTAAGCTTACACTGAGAGTTTCCTCACTTCATAAGAAGGTGAGAAAGAGGTGTGATCTCTTAATGTCACATATTTGATGATTATCATGAGCACTACATGTGACAAGGTGGCTCACAGCCTGGGAAGTAGAGCACAGCAAACTACTGACAGCTTTAGCAATTTCCTAATCTGGCATTCCAGGTCATCTTTGAGGCTGCAGGCTCTGACGAAACAGCAGCAAACGTCTTCTGAAGCACCAAATGTCTCTATGGAGTGCAGTTTTGCATCGCCATCATGGCATGACTGAAATTCAGCGTTTATAACTTACAGATCTAGAATATCATTAATAAAAGCACCAAAATGGTTCAGGCTTTGTCTTCTAATTTCAAATCATCTTTGATAAAAATTCTTAGATGTTGACAGCGTGAGATAAATAAGACTGTCTTTGTGTCTCTTATTTTTCTCTTTGGAAGTACATTAGTACAACATCACAAAAAGGTGAACCACTATTTCTTGTTGCAGGTAGGGGCCTATGGTAGCAAGAGCACATGTTTCTTCTCCAGAATACTGAGCAGTTATTGAGCAGGCAGGTAATACAGACCCAGGTCACGGAGACAAACATCTCATACAGCATCTTTTGGCGTACTGAGACAGAAAAGGGGTAGGATACGGAAGAGCTAATACAAGTCATATGAGAAACTGGGATGGGGACCTAAAAACTATTACCTCCACAAAAAAAAGTAAAAAGAAAAAAAATCATAGATGATAGATTTGAAAACTCATGAAAACCTCTGTATATACAAAACCTAACTGCATTTTTAAAGAACTAGTCTGAATGCTTCATTTCTCGTCTATCTGTACTGCACCTAGAATTCAAAACATTTAAGAAAACAGTCTGCGTCATATAAACCAATACCATATCACTCTGTGGCAACTTAGTTATCAGAAGAAAAGGCCCTCTACTTGAATAATGTGGGTTTGTGGCTTCTCTGTTTGTGTGTGTGTGTGTTGTTTTGGTTTGGGGTTTGTTTGTTGTTTTGGGGCTTTTTCCCTTAGAATAGGTTCCCTGTAAAAAATCCCAAATTCCATGTGCTTCATAACTTCTTTAATAAAGTGATTAACAGTCAACTCAGTAACTGGAAAGTATATGTATTTGGGCAATGATCACATCTCAGAAGGAAGTAATTTTCAACCTGAAGTTAGAAGATAAAAGTCACATTAAACCAACTAGAGTAACCGTTATGTAAATGGCAGATACTGTGCTGCTTGGCGCAACACTAATAGGTTGATTTATCAAGAAAGATTAGAGTTCACTAAGAGCAGTTCAGCTAAGTGGTAGCTGAGGGGGACGACAACTGACAAATACTCTTCGTGAGTAATCTAGTCATGAAGAGAAAAAGGACTACAGAAAAAGGCAAACTAGCTATAAAATAGTGTGACACGCAGACAATAGTGTAGCCTTTCAATTACAGCGATAGAAATCCTACTGCTTAAAATATTTACTATAAATGTAAAGCAGAGTTTGGGAAAGACAAGGCAGACTGGGAAGAAGAAAGAATGCGTAATTATTCAGCCTCATTAAATTTTTCATCAGAAGCAGCAAACTATCATAGTTTGAGCATTTCCTTTTCCTGAGTGCTTTTTTATATTGACATCCAACCAATTATGTTCAAACTAATTCCCAGAATACTGTGAGAATGTAGCTACTTTCAGAAGTTTTTCCAGATTAATGAACCGCATTATTTTTTCATTAGAAGATGCAGTGTGCTCTGAGACATACAAAGTGGGGAACAAAAAACCACCCTGAACAGAACATATTCTCCAAAAAGCCCTTGGCTTTCTTAATGAGTTTCTATCTTCAGGGAGCCTTCTTCATCTTTACTTTAAAAATTCAAACCCAAAAGCAACACTACTACTTCAAATGGACTCCTTGTTTATAACCAACTGCAGCAAATTAGATGAACTCTCTGCCTGTTAGCTCCAAACTCAGGTGAAGTGATATAACACAAAAGTATTTTTTTTTTCCCAATTGTCATGCTATCTCTGATGTTCTTCACTCCAATTTTTATGTTTGGGTTTTTTTTTTTTTTTCCAGATGTGCTATTCGTTAATCTGGTTTCCATATCTAGGTTAAACTACTTCGATAACATTCTGAAGATTTAGTAAGCCTTATCCAATGATAACTTGTTTCATTGTAAATACTTTCAATGAAAAAAAAAAAGTTAACAAAAAGGCAATATATTATCTGATTCATTATACAGAAAGCAGGCCATCTTTGTTTTATGGCTTCTTAATATATTTTGTCTTTCCTTTCCAAAATAACTCTCTCTGGTAACATTTACATAAAAGGTGATGAATGTCTGTCTTAAACTGAAAAGAAATTGAAAACCTGAATTGCATTAGCAACTAATATAGGTATCACAAGACTGAAAACTCTTTTTTTTGCTTTTCCTTTTAATATTTTACCTTCAATTAAGTTGCACTTTTTCTTCATCTCAAGTTCTCCTTAAATTCCTATTTTGCTAATGAATGCCTGCCTCTAGGAGTGCTATTCATCCCTCTCAGGGGATTATATACAGACTGGATTCCATTCACAGTATAATAATAATAAACTTTCAGGATAACAGTGTTTTACTTGCTGAGAAAACAATATATTTAGCAAGGTATGGGCATATATTGAAGATTGCCTTTAATTTACTAAAACAGCAATGTTATTAGTTGAGAAGACATATATACAACCTTTGTAAGAGATACATAAGCTATTTTAGAAGCAAATTATCTATTATCATCTTACTTACAATGGCTTACACCCAAACTAGCATCTATATATGAACAGTAACAATGTGTAATTTACTCTCAGAGACACAGGTTCACTGTTTCATCTGTGTCTAGTCTAATTATAATATGAAAGATTTCTCACCAATATGAACACACCTAAATTCTATTTCTTAAATGAGAGTGATGAAGACATTATGTAAGCAACAGATTTTGTCATTTTGAGAGACTTTTTTTTCTGTTTGCATGGCAGTAATTTTTAGTTCACTGAATTGTTACTTCATTTCTAATCAACAATGTCCCTTTATACGTGAGGCTTCAAAAAAAAAACATGCTTATTTCGGAAAACTTACTTTTGCATCCAAAAGACAAAGTCTTCACTACCCAATTTTAGCTTTTGTTTTTGGACTCTGATCCTTACAGACTATTACTTTTGTGTTAAGAGAGAAACTAAGCAGTACACCGTTCAGGAGAAACTATGAAGCACTGTAACCTAGCAAATTCAGTATTTTCAAGGGAAGGCATTTACTACATAACATCCTCAGAGCAATAAAATGAACTTCTTGCAGAGTTAGGATAAGACAAAAATTATGCTATCTCAAAACCCAAGTTGTCTTATATCCGTGTAACAAAATCATAAATTTAGAGTTACTTCCATTTCATATAATTGGCAGTACATCTGATAAAATAGCTTAAATCAGTACCATGACAAAAGAACCAAGACTCAATTATAATCAGTACATATACTCATCATCTTGATTTATTCCATAAAGCTTTTAAAGAATATTAAACACAGAGGAGAAAAATGAAATATTTATCACTAGTAAATATGTAAATCACCCATACATATCTGTCATGGTATGCACTTTGCAAAGTTTCAGAGAACTCACTTTTGTGCAGCACAGCCCATAGACTCTCCTGCAGCTCCCTACAAAGACATGGAAGTACGGTATAGAAAACAACCTGAATTTCCTAGCTTTATGGTTCAGGTACCCAAACTATTCCCAAGGTGTTGACATTCATATATCAAGTTGAAATATGGAGAGCCACAAGTCATTCATCCACATCAAGTTAAAGACTACAAATCTTCCTTACATGCTTAGTCGCTCTATCACTCTCCCTCATCTCCCTTTCATTATCTTCTGCATGGCAGCAAGCATGTCTTATAGGAAGGAGTTGGTCTTTCCAATGCTGCTGTCTAAAAAGCAACGCTGACTGTGAATTTCATTTAGGGTTACAAAAAAAGTTATTTCAATGACAGCCTTCAAAGTATGTCTCTTAAAAATAGGAAGCTAAGCAGCAGCAGTAAAGCTGCAATTTCTTAAAATAAGTTAGTGGTACATAAAAAAATACACTTCTGTTATTAGATGTGACCACAAATTCAAGCTGTGCTACTGTTTTAGTCAGACACTGAAGACCTAGGTAACCTACTGTTACATGTATTTTAAGGTAGTGCCACTGGATCCATACAGCGTTGTTCAGTAATGTTTTCAGATCATCACATATATATCACACACGCAAGCATGCAGACACAGGTATATGTATTGTTGGAAATGTCGTACGAAAACAGCTTCCAGACAGATTCATTAGAAAACTTGCGTTAGTTAAAAAATTTCCTTATCTGTTCATACAGCAATTGCCACCTTCTCTCAGCCTCCTCAGTTTTTCAGTCTCACCATCTATTTTAAATATTTGTATTCAACAGAAAACAGCTGCTGGTTGCTTGCCCCATGCTTTTCATGTTTGTATTCTCCACCCATGTTAACTTCTTTCTTCCTATTTCCCAAATGTCCTAATCTCTTCTACTACATCCGTTTTTGCTTGCATATGACAAGTACTACAAGTGTGCTAAAGCATTGGTTTCTTGCGAACTGTATGATAACTGTATCAAAAATCACGTCTCAAAGTTTCTTCTGTTTTGTTTTTGCACAGACACCTACAGCAAACTATACTCACATAAATGTCACTTTACAGAAGAGGAAACAGATTCCAAATGTCACTGTTGCAAATCACTTGCACAGCTGAGACTGGATTCAAGATCCAGCCTCTTTAATAGCTTATAATGGCTTTTTTTGGTTTGTTGTTTTAAATAAGGTTTGGGGGATGAAGGGATTGAGTGCAGCCCTGCTGAGAAGGACTTGGGGGTACTGACAGACGAAAAGCTGGACATGAGCAGGCAATGTGCTCTCGCAGCCCAGAAGGCCAAACATATCCTGGGCTGCGTCAAAAGAAGTGTGGCCAGCAGGTCAAGGGAGGTGATTCTGCCCCTCTACTCTGCTCTGGTGAGACCCCACCTGGAGTATTGTATCCAGCTCTGGGGTCCTCAGTACAAGAAGGACATGGACCTGTTGGAGAGGGTCCAGAGGAGGGCCACAAAAATGATCAGAGGGATGGAACACCTCTGCTATGAGGAAAGGCTGAAAGAGCTGGGGTTGTTCAGCCTGGAGAAGAAAAGGCTGCGGGGAGAGGGAGACCTTAATGCAGCCTTTTAGTACTTAAAGGGGGCTTATAAAACAGAAGCGGACAGACTTTTTAGCGGGGCCAGTAGCAGTAAGACAAGGGGTAATGGTCTTAAACTAAAGGAGGGTAGATTCAGACTGCATATAAGGAAGAAATTTTTTACAATGAGGGTAGTGAAACACTGGAACAGGTTGCCCAGAGAGGTGGTAGATGCCCCATCCTTGGAAACATTCAAGGCCAGGCTGGATGGGGCTCTGAGCAACCTGATCTAGTTGTAGATGTCCCTGTCAATTGGCGGGGTGGGGGGGCAGTGGACAGTGGACTAGACGACCTTTAAAGGTCCCTTCCATCCCAAAGGATTCTATGATTCTGTTGCAAGATGTAGCAGTCTTATTGTTACTGTAATGGCTTTTACCCTCTTCTTCCACCTCTTCCCCTAAGAATGACTGCCAAATCTCTGAATGTGGAAATGCTAAGTAACATTTAAAAACATTCCTCTTACTACTGAAGACATTTTGTCCCAACAATGCATTTTGGAACTATTATACTGACAATCCTGCTTCCAAGGTTTTTCATAACACTGTTTTCCTATGAAAATAATTTTCTCCTCTATTATCCTCTAGTATGGCATCTTGATATCAGCTATTTGAACTATTTTTGGCACTTGAAATTATCTGAATGTTCTTTTAGAATGTTAATAATGTATCTTTGTAAACAGCATCTTTAACAAGTCTTAATTATGTCATTTTGTATAAAGCTGTGGTACATAGGAACACCACCAACTGAAAAGAATTCAATTGTGCTAGGCACTGTACAAACACAAGTCATTATAAAACAATCTCTCTCTGTTCTATTCTTTATTTCTCTAATGGCTTAGTGGTAAAATAGCTATTCCCCAGCACACATAGGGAGAGTCATATTATTGTTCACCAATATAAACATTTCATTTTGCATAATACAGGAGGTAGAAAGTAATAACGTGTCTCATTAAGAAATTTCTCATTGGATTAGCAGATGTCATCAATCTTTAAAATGTTTAAGTATGTCTCATTACATCAGAAACCATTTCCAATTAATATGCTCAAACTCACTTTACACAATATAAACAGTCTACAAAAAACAGTTACTTATTATCTCTCTCCCTCTATCTCTCAAAATACCCATGGAAAACTCTTACTGGTATTTGGACATTTGAAAGCTTGCTGTGTTCCCAGCAACACTGTTCACTAGGGATCACACAAGAAACCTCCACTTGGGCCAGTCAATAAGGGCTGCATCTAATGCCACTCCTTCCCTGAATCCATGCAAATACACCAGATTTTCCTTCTCTATTCCACAGACATAAAAACACCAAAACAATCTTGGCAATGCTCACAAAATACAGAAAGTTAATTAAAAAAAAACAGCTACTGTGGTCTACTGACAACTTCAGAAATGTCAGCCGCACCAAAATGCACAGTGCTAATTAATGCTGAGAACATGCTGATTACTACAATAAACGTCTGCTGGATTTTGTGGGAAATCCCAGACACTGATATGTTTAACACTGTACAGCATTCATATGAAAGTGGTAAATAATGGGATTTCTAGAGGAGATTAATTTCTGCTAGTGGTAGCAAAACTGCTTACATTAACTTTTGTTTGACTGAGATTTAATATCCAATACAATACAGTTATTTTAATTGTGATCATTTAGGAAAACTTTTACCAAATAACGTGGGTTTTCAGTGTTCCTGGATATGTTGCTCTCATCTAATTCTTCCATTATTTTAGTAACCCCATATATTTTTACTGCTTCACTAGACAGAAATTGACATAAAAAGAAAGAAGAAATCCATAATTAAAATCCCAAGTCAATGCCGCTGTTGTCTCCAACTGTAAGCTCTGCCAGCCCATTGCCTCCTCTGAGGCTCCACACCAAACAACTGGGTCTTCAACTTCTCTCAGTCTGAATTTAAACAGATCTTTACCCACCTAAGGAACCCACCACTTTTTTTCAGCTTCACTAGTCAAAGAAACAGAAACAGAGATTTTTGACTGGACATATATCCAGAAAACAGTTTCCCAGCCCCATTACATGGAGAGGCCTTGTTTGTGGACAGAAAACAGATCACAGAGGAATACAAGGAAAGAAAAAGACATATATAATGAAGAAAGTTGTGAATGCAGGAAAGGACCTTCAATAAACAGAATAAATATACGTAAGTATCCTAAACCCCAGAAATTACTTTGTCAGCTACAGTATGTAATGTACAATTTAATTTATACCATGGCAAATATTACCTCAAAATATACATTACTACTTGTCTTTGAGAATACTGGCCTTTATATTATGGGAATTGGGCTTTCTATTAAATCTGGAGTTATTGTGTTAAAAGATACATTCTTCTGACATCTGAACAACTGAGTGGATGAACATGATAAAAGAAGACATCAACATCAAGTGGTGTTGGGAACTGTAAAGTTAAACCCTGGTCTGTAAGATAATAATAAACTGAATTAATCCAACACTGGAGCAGCCAGCCTAGAGAACAAAACAACCCATAGCTTTTGAGGTGTTCTCTTATTCCAGCATCCATATAAGCTGAGGGATTCAGCTGATCCAGTAGCATAAGCACTCCAGGGTGCTTCCTAAAAACTATCCAGACATTCTCAGCTACCAGTACAACATGATCAACTATCATTTTCCACTTTTCTGACAGCTTCAAAATGCTATCCTACAAGTGAAGTCAACCATTAGCCCAGAGTATATTACTTGTTTATCTTAACTAGAGGCTTATACTACCAGCCATAGTTTTTTCTATTTTCCTATTTCAGATATGGCAAAGTAACTGTATAAGGAAAAAGAATTTCAGCAGCACAAAATTTTTCTCCAAACATTTAAATATTTACTCTGATTTTGTTAAATAAGGACAGATTACTAAAAAACATTTATAAATAATTTCCTTAAAGCAACTATTTTCTGCATCTCTGCCAAATGTTTTGTTGCCAGGCTGCACTAAAAACCTTTTGCATTAATCAAAGACTTAATACTTGCCTTGCACAATTTCTGTTGAATAAAAAAATCTGAAAAGATATTTTATAAATGAGGGCAAAGAGCAAGAGTGATGAACATGCCTAATGAAAATGAATATTTCCTTATTCAAGTCATAGATAGACAAGCCCCATTTGACCTCATAAAAGTCAGATTGCACTGGGAGACAGACAGTAAACAGTGTGGTTGCTTAGAAGCACATTACAATATGCAATAGAAATGATAAATTCTAACTCTAATTAATATGAATTTATGCAGGGCGTACGTAACCAACACTTAACCACGTTCAGTCCTGGAGGATCATTTATATTTTAAATCAATGAGGTAACAGTAAAGCATCTTTAGCACATTTTGCTTGAATAATTTTTATTCTTTGAAAAGCTGATGAAATGCAGCTTTTACTAATATGCCTTCTATCTTATTCTGTAACTGAAGACCTGAAAATCAAAAAGATGAATCCTGAAAAACACCTTTTTACACTGACAATTTAAAAATCTTGACCTCTCTCTCCCTCCTCAAGGATGTGTAGGTACCAGCTCAAGTTCACCACACCATAACTAGAGCTCTATTTTCCCTTGAAGAGGTCCTCATTGCCCTCTTTCATCATCACAT
This sequence comes from Nipponia nippon, assembly GCF_047370975.1. Taxonomy (NCBI): domain Eukaryota; kingdom Metazoa; phylum Chordata; class Aves; order Pelecaniformes; family Threskiornithidae; genus Nipponia; species Nipponia nippon. Next base: position 137,080,094 of record NW_028262290.1, on the reverse strand, counting down.
GTGAATTCCCTTCCTGACAGTCAGGCCTCAAGTTAAAACATCTTCTCTCATTTAGCCTTTTCCCTAGGTCTTCACATCTAATCCGCCTCTTCAGATCATTTCTTCATAATCTCTTTAAAATCAGGAGCTTTCTATTTACCGACATAGGCTTATCTGTCTCCAGTCTCAAGTTGCGATTACTGCAAAAATTCTTTACTCTGGTTTTGGGGAAAAAAACAACCAACCAAACAAAAAAATCCCCAAACCTGACACAAATGGGCAATTTTTCTGCTATCTGATGGAACAGCTTCAACAAACAAGCTGACACAACCCTTGAAAGGCAAGTGCTTTAATCAGAGGGCTGGTTAGGTAATTTTTCTCTCTCCCTCTTCCCTTGTGATCACTCCTGTCAGTGTGTATTTAGGCACATTTTGAAATGCCTCCTGGACTGCTGGTCCTAGGAAGGACTTCTGCTCTCCTCAGGCATTAATATGAGATAGGAACACTCAGTCCTGTGAAAATAAGGACAGTCCTAGGGACATACATAGGGGAAATAAAATTAAAATAAAATAAAATAAGGACACTTTATTCAGTGATTTTGTTTGTTAGCCACCAAAGGTGTTAGAAGAGGAATTTCAGACAAAGTGTTGGAAACCCTCCTCTCTCCAATTCCGCTTGTGGCACTGAACTCTTTTTGAAATACATTTGGGCCTTGGAACATGTGAAAATCCTAAAACCTGACAAGCATGTGATGGTACAGAGGTTGTGTTTGTTCTACTCCGTGGGTAAGTGGGAATTCAAGAGGTTAAAAATCAGGGAGGGGTGAGACCCAAGTTCATATCACGCAGTGAAGAAGCATGATTTGGTTACAACATCCCACAGTAACACCTTGAAACAGCAAAAACATTTCTTCATAGGCTCTTCAGGTGAAGTAGGAGGCCCTTGCACAGTCCTCTTCCCAAGAAAATGGGACAAGGAAAAATCATGTAGAGATGCTGCTGCCTGAAAAAGCTCAGAAAGAGGTTAAGGAGAGCTCTTGGGCTGCAGAGCTTGCAACACCCTTCTGGTCCCACTGGAAACCACTTGGCACTCTGATTTCACTCAGGGCCTCCACTACCCCAAGAGTACATGTGATCTTCTGTATGTTTTCTACACCCATATTATGCCTTTCCTTTGATTCTCCACTGCCTCAAACATTGAGCAAGTTATTATCTAAGGACAAATTCTCACACACTGCGACACAACATAAGCATAAAAATATAGATACTTAAGTGTTGTCTTCAGGAAACAAAGACTTTTTCCCTTTAATTTTAAAAAGGCACTGTTACCTACAGAAAGTCTATTGCAAGTTCTACCTTCATTAAAAAGAAGGGGAAAATATCCAACTGCAATTGTTATACAGAAGACCAAGTCTTGGTATCACACAATTGTAGATAGCTCAAATAATTCAGCAGAGCTATACTGATCTATACTATCTGAGGTCTGATCAATAGTCTTTAAAACAGATAATGATGGTAAAGGCACTGCCTCCTGGATTTTTTCTTATGACTTTTTTTGTTCCAGAGATATCAATCCAATGCTGCATCTTCCCCTCCAAGAGTGTAACATGCGTTACTTCAAACTGTCAGAAGAGGCAATTTTACAGTGTGATCGAACCTTGCTGATTTTGTGCAGCTCTTCAGTAATTATATTAGTAACTGTAGGCAGGCATTACACCCAACACTGACAGCCCATGACAGATCAACATGTCGGTTGAATTAACAAAAACAAATGAAGCACAGAGAAGAAAGAAGTAAAGGAGAGTTCTGATGTGGCAAGAAATGCCTACGCTTAGTCAGTTGTGTATAGAAATGGTATATATATGGCCTGCATCATGAAATGACAGACCAAGAAAAACATGCATCTCTTTGTTTTGGAAGAGTGATAACTGTATGGCAGTCTTTATTTAGGAATCAGCAGTCCTCACATTGTTCACTGCAAAACTTACAGATACATCAAAATCTTAGCCTATGGTGGGCAGGATAAACAAGAATACAAGCTGTTCTTGATTATGAAAATTTCACTTTAAAAATAAAAAGAAACTGTACAATAACATATAATAAAAGTTAACACAAGCATTTTTTACTGAATTGTGATGCAGATTTTTTTTTTTTGTGCAGATATAGAAACAATTCAATAAGGCTTCACAAGAGTTAAGGTAGAATATGAATGAAATATAAAACATTTCAGGAACTCACAGAAGTTCAATGTAGCAGTGTAGAACCTGAACCAAACTATTCATTGCAACTTAAAGCAGTAGACGCAGAGAAGGGCAATTACTGATGTACAAAACAGGTCACTCAAAAATTCTTTCAACTTCAAAAGTCCAATGCTTGGCAGTGTGTTTCCACCTCACATCAGTGGAATCACCACCCCTTAATATACCACAACTTCTGTTCTATGAGCTGCTAAAAACTGCTGTTCTCTACCTCAAATCATCAAGCAGACAGACACCATGGAAATCTAGCTGTTTCATCACCTGTGAAGAGCCAGGTATTCTACACAGATAGAGACTTTGCTTTAGTTTATCTTAAAGAAACCAGATGGCTTTCCCAGTGACCACACAAAATGAACCAGCTGTGTATTTTGTACCTGAAAAAAATGCACACACCAGGTCTGCGCGGTATGGAATGAGAATGTTTGGCAAGAAACATAGTTTAAAGACTAGTAACTATGATCAACTATGTTCATCTAGCTGCCATTCAAAACACTGAAGGTCCATTAAACACACCATAATTGCAACATAAATATGCAACAGCAAATACCCATTCTCACAAGAGATCAAAAAAGTTACAAAAGCCAAAACTTCAAAGCACTTTCAGTTGGAGAAGTAGAAATGACTTAGTGATGGCATCCATATCATAGGATGGTGGAGATCAGAAGGGACCTCTGGAGGTCATTTAGTTCAATCTCCCTATCCAAAGCAGGTTGTTCATAACATTGTCCATGCTAAATCAAAGATAATTGAACCCCAAAATGATTAACATGAGTATTACAAACACCTCAGATTTTTATGGCAGTAGACAGAAGGATAGTAATAGACAGGAGAAGTTATGAACCCCGAGAGGTTTTCATAGATTGGAAGTAAACAGTTGAAATTCAAATTAGAAGAACATTCCCACCCCCCTCCCAAAACAACCAAAAAAAAAAACCCCAACCCCATAAAATAAAATACAAATCCTTCAAAAAAAAAAAAATTATAAGAAAACTGTACAAGGTATCACAATTGTTATTTTATAGGAGAAAGAATGCCTCAACTCAAACCTCGTAACCCCTGCAGATTATTGTCAAGGGCATCCTTAAGAAAACACAATGCAGTAAACCAGTATAGAAGACATGGAGTAGCATACATCAAGACATTATTTCAAAAATCTTTAGAAATAAAAACTAGACACATGCAAGTCATGAACAGCACTTACAAAAGCTGGTGCCACACTAAATTCAATACAAAAATAGCGTGTTTCTCAGCAAATGGACATAACAGGTCCCAAAAGGAACATAATCAAGCTGATTTCCCAGACACAGTCTTAGCCACACATTCCCCTGACCCATTTCCTTCACAGAAGGAAAAGCAAAATATCATCGGAGTTCGAGGAGCTCACTACTGTTCAGTTTTATCATTCCCTCTGATACTTTAGCTGAACTTTATACACTCCATACTTAATATCCCTTCAGATCACTGATCAGTGATTCTCTTAGTTCACTTTCTAGAACCTCCCACAGAGAGGAGGGAAAACAGCAAGACTCAATAAACAGCTAAGAAAAAGAGTGCAAAGATTTAATTAGAAGCCAAACACAGATGCACTACCTTATTCACTGCATCTTGCCATTCATTGTTTGAAAAGAGCCACTCTGCTTTGTTTTTCATCATGTTGTCATCAAATCGCTGATGTTTTTAAAAACTGTACAGTGAACATGCTTATCCTATTCCTTATTGTAGGCAAAACAGAGGGAGAGAGGTCACAGAAGAAAAGCTGAAGGGAAGAACTAGCTCTTCATCAAGCAATGTAATTAGATTACACCTGTTCTAAACAAAAGTTTCTTACGAGCGGTCTTTGCCAGGAAGGGAGAAAAGAGGTAGAAAACAAAAGCCAACCCAGTCTCCTTCTTGCTGGTTTAACTGACATGACTTCAGAGCACGTGTACTATATGCAAAGTAAGCGGAGTTAAGTCCATAGCAAATTGACAGCGCATGTTCGTAAGTATTAGTTAACTAGAGTTGTTATTATTCTCAATCTATGTTACTATTTTAACATTTTTAAATACAATCCGTTAAACTGTTAAATGGAGACGTAATAAAATGCTGGAGAGTTTATTCTACTGATGCCTAGCAACTTAAGGTAAATGAAAAATGCTTTATGAAAATGCTGTATTATTACTGTGCTTTTGCATAAACCTGCACATGTATTTTATCTCTTTTTAAGTGTGCACTGAACATTTACAAATCTGTAATGGAACTGAAAACTATGTTTTGAATTTGTCAATGGTTCAAAAGAAAAAAAAATGGGTCACTCTCATTGTGCAACCCATCTTTCAGTCAGAAGTGAAAGTTGCAAAGGATTTTCCCTTCTTCAGATTTCTCTTTCTAGTGTTATTGGAAAGCTTGTCTTCTTGTTTAAATTAATTTCCTTTTAATCTCCTCCCTGAGCTTCTAGATAGATGGAGCCTCTTAAAAAATTCAGGATATCACTGTAATTGTAAATTGATCTGCTTCTGTGGCAGAAGGCTGGGGCCCTCCATCCAGGAAAGAAACTGTCTTCTCACAGTTGTTTTTCAGACAAATTATTAATTTGCACTCTCTCTTACTACTATATTATCCTTTAATGGAAAAGCAGTTTTTAAACAAAACGACTGCTTTTTTGGGTTGTTTTATTCCTGGCAACGTACAGGGAAGAAAGCTAACTGCTGAAGCCAATGTGAAATATTTACTGGCTTGAAATTTTTAAATTTCCTAAAGGAGACTTTCACTCTACTTACATAGGAACTAAAACTGTATTAGACAACTAAAATGCCCATATTCATCCCTGCTAAAGTTCTGAATTAATGTAACATATTAATAGACACAGAAAAATTCCCCACTTTTAATGCAAAGTTAATGTTGGAACACTGTTATGACTATGCAATCTTTAAAACAGACACGTAACTCATTAGTATCAAAGCCGGGGAAATTATCTGTCTAGTGTGGTGCTGAATCCACATAGCCTATTTGCCTTTGGCTCTTTGGTTATGAGATCTGGCATCACTTGGATTATTTCACCTAATCCATCATTAGCTTTCACGTGTCCTATATACTGTGCAAGAAACCTAAATTTAACAAACCCAACTCCCCATCAATTACCACGCTGAATATATTACATGTCAGGACAAAGCACAAAGATTAGACATGCTGAATTACATCTTTCTTTGTGAAAAGTCAATATTTTTAGAGCACTGTTAACGTTGCTGACTCCAATTGTAACAAATGTTCCTTCCCATTGTGGACAGGCGCTAATGCCCTGACCTTTCCTATTTACATACAACACAGAGCTACTAAACAAAATTAAAAACCTCAGAACACACAGAAAACACATAAAAGATCCCAGTAACAGTGCCACAGAGTCACAAATGTGTTTAATTGTCACATTTGCTTGGCTGGTGGAATTCTGGAATATGACCTAATTTTTCTCCTATAATCCTGCAAGTAAACATTAGTAATTTAGATTTAACTTTCTTCACATAAACAAAGCACCCAAAAATATTACTACTTACAACAAAAAATACACTGCTATTGTGTTAACGTAGCATCCTTACTTACCAGTCTTCCACAAATACACCGATGAAGTTTGAAATTCACTTTGTGCATGAGCGTCCCAGATTCCCAGCAACAGAAGCACAAGAACTCCCACGCACCGGGCTGGCACGGCGGAAACCCCTGGACCACGGCAGAAAGCAGCGCTCCCCTCGCTCAACCCCATGCCTCCAGCAGCCTGCTGCCGCCTCCAAAACCCGCAGCACGGCCACGAAACCTTCTTCAAATAATATTTCCCTCTTCAGAATTTCTTCACGGGGAGAAAGGGACTGGAAACCTCTCTCTCTCTCTATTGTGCATGGCAGTTGAAAAGGGAAAACTGTTTAACACCAGGGAACAATAGAGTCCTTGCTCACTCTTGCTGCTGCTGCAGCAGCGGCGGTGGCGGCTGCTGCTGCTGCTACTAGTATGGTTGCTGCTCCACGCTCTTCCATTCAGCGGTTAGAAACAGTTTTCCATCAGCTAAAAGCGAGACAGCTGTCCGCAGGGGGCTCCAGCTGACTGAGCAGGTTATCTTGCTCTGGGAGGCAGCAGCAGTCATTTACACCAGCTGGAGAGAGTGAGAGACAGAGAAAGAGGGATGAGGAGAAACACAAATAGCCCAGTGCTGTAATCTCGACGCAGAGAGTGACTGCAAAAGGCTGGCTTCCCAGACACGTCTCTCCCTGGAATATCCCAAATGATACATACTAAGAAGAAAAGAAGAAATCATCATCAGACATGCTTCAGAAACACAAGTCATACAACGAGAACAGATATAACCAGAATGATATATATTAATTAAGAGAGCATCAGACATTTGTCCTGATAACAATATGTATGCTGCATTAACCACTTTGTAAACAACAAAAAATAAGTGATTACACAAGCATTAAATAGACAACTAAGACCTTATGAAGGGAAATAGAAGAAAATGCAGGAAAAAAATAAAGAAAAAAACCACTAACTTCCCTTGCATATTTATCAAATCTGTTTCAGATAATAACATATTGCTATCTGCTGTGAGGACAGATGAATATATGTATATGATAACGTGTATGTATGTGTAAGCACATCACCTCTGTCGTAGGTGAAGTGTGCATGTAATATATAATGCAAGATAACATCTTTTCCTATCCAGCAAGTATGTACACATATATACATGCATAAATGTCAACTGTGTAATTTAAAATAATTTGAAGATCAAGTTATCAATCATTTTTAAAACATACACTAAGTTTTATGTATGAAAGTATTCAGGATACATTAGGCTGTCATGATGACACAAAAACGTGGAGAGAGACAAAGCTTTTTATATAGGGATCTTTATCTCTCCCACCCACTACCCAGCGAACAGATGCAATAACAAGCCTAAAGATCAGGTTTCGGACACCTATAAACCGAGAAGCAAATGAGGAATTTTCAAAAAAACTGCTATCAGATTCAAAAAGTTTCATTAAAAATGCAAACAGCTACAAACACACACAGTAGAAACACAGGACCCAGAGTCTGAAAATGATGGAGCTATTGTTGTTTAAAGAAGAAACCTTCAGTCAACCTCTCTTGGGACGCCTGTCATTTTGCACAACCTTCCCAGACTCAGCCTTTTCACATGCATTAGATTAAGATCAGCCGTGATCAAATAATTCTCAAGTCCTTGCCCGTTTAAATATTCTGACATCAGAGCAAATTAGCAATGTTGAAGGTTGCAAATTCGTCTTTGTTTACTTTCCACTCTGTTACGCCTCTAAGAGGGAATTAAAGGCTCAGGGAGCTCTAGCACCATGAGGCTGTGATTAAGAGAGATAAGCAAGTGTGGATTACTGTTCCTCAGCTGTTGAAAAACAGGCAACAATCAGGAGATTATAGGTTGATAAGGGATACATAGCAAGCCATGATCTTAACAAATTCATAGCATCCTGATGCAGAACTTGTACTCTCAGCTAAAGCACTTCTGGAAATACATTTTATTCACTTCTGCTACATCATGCTGTATTCACGTTAGGAAGCATGGAAACCTCTTCAGCCTTTGCTTTGTTGAACTGGACAGAATACTGCTTTAAATCAAAATGCTCTCTGAGTTTATAGAATTATAGCGATTTCACAGGTAAATCTGGGGTTAAGTTAGTCACATGCACATTATTTTATATGCTATGTAGAGGGACTACTTTGACCTAATAAAAATAATGCCAGCTTCATAATTTATGAAAAATAAGACTAAGAATTTAAGGGCTTAAAAAAGTTTTAAGATCATCGGAAATCTGTGGCAATAGCTTTATTGACTTGCATAGTTAAAATAAAACATGTATAACTTATACATTCCTTTCAAAAACTAAGAGTAAAAATGTTGGCTTTTTAGCTGGACCTATGCACCAGAAGAAAAGTCAAGTTTATAGAGTGACTAGGGAAAAAGGCACCCTTTTCAGAGTTATTAAATACAATGGATTCTGCCTAGAATTTTTATGGATGTATAAAGAAAGCCTCTGAAAATATTTTGTACGTGACTCAGATCATCCAGAAACATCATCAGGGAACAGATCATCCATGTAGTTGGCACAATGAATCAAAGTGGTTTTTGACAGCAGAACAAAGCAACATCATGAGAGAGGGTGAGCACACATACACAAACACTCAAATATGTTCTTATATTTATGCGACTACAGAACGACATACTTTTAAAACTTCACTAAAACAGAGATTATTAAAATAATTTCAACTACTTTTTATGGTTGTATCATTTTTTCTGTCAAAAATCAATGAACTATGAAAGAATAATTTCACCCTTTTTTTTTTTTTTGTAAGAAGCTATGATGCATTTTAAACTGTTCAGAACCATGTTACAGAGACAGAATAGAGGGAATATTTATTATGCAAATGTATTTGTGTGTCTGGAAAGAAAAAATAAGGATTCCTAAAGAGCTGTTTTTGGCAAACACTAGGTCATTTCTGCAGTACATACACTCATCTTCTATTAATCAGGGCAGGGAAAGGCCAGTGAAACCACAGGCCAAAGAGTAGGCTGATGCCTGCAGACAGAGACACCCACACCAGCCTGTCTGCAGGAGTTAGACTTTGGACACAAGAGGCAATATCATAAGCTTCAGCTGCTATCAGCATGCCTTACCCAGAGAGCTGCCATTAGCCTTTTCCACCCCAGTGTATCCAATACGCTCTTACCCTCTTCCTATTTGCTACAGTGAATGCGGGACCTCCCTCCCAGTTAACAGTGCAACCACTATTTCCAGCCGACGCTGGCGACCCATCTTCTAATACATACCTAATGATCATAATTTATCAGTTGTTTATGGCTTAGACATTCCCAAATAAATGTTTCTGAAAAGAAACCTCTAGACAAAGCACAGAAATAAACTGCAATTGACATTAGTGTCTGTATCACTAACATAATATTGTCAGTGTTGTACCTTGAAGCACCAACATATGAGTCTCAGTAGACTTTTATGCAGATACATTTATCTATTTGAGGTGCGGCAGCTAAGTGGAGTCTGTAAACTGCTTGCACAAGTCATTGACAAGTTAGCACCTTCACATTTTCTAGGAAAAAATATTACTAATCTCAAAGACCTTCACGAAAACGAGGTAGAGTTAGCCATAAAATACTGGAATTCTTTGTTCATGTTTCCTAGCATTAAATAGTTAGAGGATGACAAAACAAACATGCAGTACCTTTTATTTAGTGGAAAGAGAAATGAGAACAAGATACAAATGTCTTAGCCGCTGGGTATGAAAAGCTGCCTGCCAAACAGAATCACCTGCTGGTATTCCTCTGCTAGCAGGCAGTCCCATGCTAGCGCCCTACTCTGTTTATGAAATGCCATGAACGAGAGTTTCAGGATCGTATTATCTTCTATCCTGAATATGTTGCATTTCTACATATAGTAAAGTCAAAGAGTGTACATATATACAGCACATTTGTTTCTAGAGTCAACAATACTCAATGAAGAGGTGTGTCAGGCATGACTTTCGTCCACCTTCAGTTTCACAGTCTGGTTAAGCCAGAAATCTTCAGAGAAGTTTCAGTCCACTCTTCTAGATCTATAGAAGATACTTTACGACCTCTGCAACTGTACCCCACTAAACCATCTGTGCTGTGTGAGTACTAGAATACCACAAAAATCACCCAAATTTTAAAGAATGAAAAATGTTTTCTTTCTTTTGTAGAAAATTCAGTGTCTTCCTTATCTGAACTCTGCTCATTTTGATTTATCTCCAAGACTTTTTCCCTTCACTTATGTATGAAAATGACAAGTGCTGCCAAAGACAAATAAGTCAAGTATCTCCCTGAAAAGAGCTCTAGAGTTAATTACAGCCAATACCCGTTGAATAATACAGTACCACACATTTCTGAAAAGCACTCTAAATTTGTAACATACTGATCTGGTTCAGTCACCTTATTAGGACGCCCTTGGATATATCCCCAGTATGGGATGCAGTGGTATGGTTGCACCCCTAACTTTTAGAGGAAAAGTTAGAAAGGTGTGGTATGTCCCCTTACATGTACGTTTGTTTTGCAAGATCCATGACCTAAATAACCCACAGAACAGCTCTAAAAAGCTTTTGTTCTCTTTATTCCCTGACATAAACTCATGGGCCAAAACTTCTAGCTCTGCATTTTGTGAGAGCCTGACTTTCCTGCAGATATTTTACTACAGATGCAAGTATACTATAAGGATTCTCTTGAGATGGGACTTGCAAGAATTTTATTAGATTTTGAGAACTTCAGGCTGGAATAAGATGTACAGGGCTCTTTTAGGCTTTGCTGCAGAGCACTGAGCACTCCTCATCACACTCAGTAATGGTTTATTATTTTTCTTCGTATCAATGCTAGGGAGCCTAGTAAGGGAAGCCACAAAAAATATCCTAAACATAACAATCTGAAAAAAAATACGAATATGTTGTAATATACTTTGTCTCTCAAAATCTGGCATCTCTTTTCCTTAAGTCCAAAATTAAACGTGCCATGCAAAACTTGCAGCTGAAAAAAGTTATTCTTCAAGGATCCTAAACATATGGCCTCTAGGTGTCACACTCGACCATGTCATAATACGCTATTATGGATTTCTCTTATTCTTTCATAGCAGGTAAGAGACCCTGATTTTATCCTTTCAAGGAGTGATACCATGTCACATCCTCTCTTCAAACTTGCAATTAAAACCAAACCAACCAAACAAAAAGCCCCAGCAAATTTCTGCCTCCTTCCTACACGTAGTAAAATTATTTTTGGTTTTGCCAGAGTAACTGTTTTTGCAAACATTACGTTTGTTAAATTTATATCAATCTTTTGGATCATGGATTTGGAGGAAAAATCAAGAACTTTACGAGTTATGTACGTGAGCTGTGCAGAAGTAAGAGCATTACATGGACAAAATCACTAGAATATCTTAATAATGTATACTTAAACTTTTCAGCGTTTCTCGATTACTTCATAAGTCTGCAACAAGAAAAAGGTTTTTTTTTTCAAAATGAATAAAGATTCTGCTTGCATGAATGTATGAGCAGCAAACATCTAGTCATCCAGTTCTGACTTTAACAAATGCTTTGCTTTTATTAAGATAAGTTAGTAATCTTAGACAGATTTCTCTTTTTTGAGGTTTTTTTTTTGTTTGATTATATGGGGGTTGGGGTGGAGTGGTGTTTGTTCGGGTTTTAATCTAGTTTAAATGTAGAAGTTTTCCTAGCCATTCTTTCATCAGTAAGGGGTGGGGTTTTTCAGTTGCAAAAAAGGTAATTTATTAAATCTGTACTGCTGTATTTCAGTAGTTCTCTCAGTTTTTTTTAAAACCTGGCTGTTGTATTTTTTGTAGATCCCTTTGGCAGGTAACAATCAACATCCCTCGCATGAAACATTCATGGAAAGAAAGTATTTTTTGTAAGATGTGCACATTAACATACCACCAGGAGGTATATCAAGAACTGCTTGCTGGAAGATAAAGCTAGGGGAAGTCAAGAAGAAATCAATGAATTTATCAAGGAAGCCACCTAGCTTTGGGTCAAGCCACCTGAAGAAAGAGTGTATTTGCTATGTTTGTCTGTCTTCCAGAAAAATGTTAAGTCTTGACTTGATGATACCTTTTAACAAAGGAAAGGCTACTGGGCTAAATATATCAATGCCTTTGTGAAACATAGCGGCCCAAGAATTGCAGAAGGTCAGATTAAATCAGCTAATTCTACCTTCTGGCTTTAAACTCTGTAAATGAACACTGTGCTTTCTGCCCAGATGACATTGGCTTCAACAGCTGACCACATGAAGCAGAATCTTTCCAAAGATCAGAACTGGCTGCAAAACTGTCTGTGATAGTTCCCTATCAGGAAGTGTCATCTCTATTGAGAATTCAAGCTCTCAACCTTTTCTCATCAATTCAGAGATCTGTTTAGTAGCCTCTGGTGAAACTTGTTGTATAGCAGGAAATACAGTATGCATTTCTCATTGGAAAGCCAACTGTGTTGATACACCAGCTTGCTCAAAGCGATTTTGAGCATGTTCACGTATTCAGAAGCGGATGGAGTAAGTCCTTGTATTTGAAATTTCTCTTGCAGAGACTATACGTACAGCATAATTCTAACCACACACAAAATTCACAAGCAAAATGCTAATTACAGATAGGGTTTGTAGTGAGGTCTGCATCACTGCTCTGACTCTCTCAATTACACTTTTTGGTTTCTTAAGACTGCCGAATTTGCAGTTTCATAGTAACTTTATAGATAAAGCCAAATACAAGAAAGAGAAAAACACATAAAAATTATCTCCATCCTGGTCCCAGTCATTTCAATGAAGAAAAGAGACAATCATTACTTTTTTGTGTTAATAAAAAGGGGAAAAAATATGTGCATGAGGAAAGTGGTGAATTTTTCACTTAAAAGTTTTTGGTAACCTCTGCTTTGGGGAAGAAACTTGAACTTTGCTTCTGTAGGGAGTGATCAGTGTGCTCTTCTCATTATAATCTCCAAAAAGAAGCCTGCACACAATCAGAACCTCTTCTGAAATTGTGGTTCCAGTAGGCACTTGCTTAAAGGGTGCTGAGGCGAAAAAAGAACTAAGATTGGGTACAAAAGTGAGACTGGAACATAAAGCCAGCCTCTAAGTCACTAGGATAGAAAGCATGGGAAAGAGTAAATGACAGGAGGAGCTAAGAAAACAGACTGAAATCAGGATAAGAAATCTAAGTGGGGAAAAAAATTGTGAGGAAGTAGTGACAACCAGAATTTGTGTGGGTGTGCTAGTTACTGCTTACTTTTTTAACACATTTGGCATGCATCTACAGCTCGTATACCTATGTGATTAAGATTGCACAAAGAATGGAGCTTTTTTGTCTAACTTCAGTTACCTCACTTTCAGGAAGTCCAATACAGACTTCACTAACAGAAAACAAACCAACCAAGGTGACCACAATTGCCAGTAGAACCAGTTTTCTATCACCAAGCCCATTATACTAGATTTTCAGACAGGAAACCGAAAGGCAGGATTTTAATGGGACTTCCCAAGTCCACTCTACTCCTCCAATGTGTGCATATACTTTTGAAATTTGTGTTTCTAAAATCAATGGGAACAGCTAGCCCCTCTGCCTAACATGAATTTATACTGAAAATAAATAAGTTTATCCAGACAACATGTTCACTGGAGAAAAAATAACAGTTAAAACTGGTAGCTGTAAATGCAAATAAGTAGAATAATTCACAGGACCTGAAAAGCAGGCAAGGAGATTTCAAAGACACAATGGAGAGGTAAGTAGTGAAATCCCTGGCAGGGGGAACAGAAAGAGAATGGAATAAACAAAGAAAATCAGTGCCCATTATTGCCTTTGAAAATCCTCTCCAGGGAGAGCTTAGTAATTTGCACATACCAAATCACCTTTAAACAAAAGCCACCTTCAGTCAATTTTGAACCTTCTCCTTATTAAAATCCTATTGATTGATCATTCTTCATCTAAATGTCTGACAAGCCAATTTCCATTTTCAAGGAGGAAAATGTTGGTCGTCTTTTTCAAGCCATAAATCACTCAAACATTCTGTTATCAATTCTCAAATTAGTTAAGTAATACAAATTAATAAGAAAATTAAACAAGGCTGCTTTCTTTAGTGAGTTGTTGTTTAATTGGGGTTTTTTCAACTCAACCAATACATTTAATGGTTTCTAGAAATGGATAGGCTCAGTAGTAGTGACAAACACAATACCGTTGAAAATAGCTTTTAATGATTTGTTAACTTCTTAAGAGTCCTAACTTAGCTGGCCAAAAGTACAGCTGTGTGTTTTGTGCTAATTTCAACAGATCAATAAACAAGAGGAGCATAACTTCAGGAAGCTGATTAAAGGATCTCACACCATTCTGACATGGGGTAAGATAAGGTGAGATTTAAACCGTATTAGATTAATGATCAAGGTTCAACTGTGATTTGCTAACTAACCAAGCCCTAAGATAGAAATACTTTATATCACCAATAATCATATTTTGCAGAATCTTAGGTCATAATTAAAGTTACAGCACAGAAAATAATATCTGAAAATAAATCCTGCGCTCTCTAATTTTATATGAAAGATTCACAGGTGTGTTCCATCTGTCATACTTTCATTATATGATAGGTGCTTTAACTGGGGGATGGAAGGGAAATCTGCTCCTACTGATCAATCTTCCTACTGAAAATTATAGGTCACTCTCATTGAAGTCAACTCTGTAGCAAACTACAATGTAAAAACTAAATCTAAATAAGGAAGGCAACAAAATTAATGAATTCTAAGCCCATATTAATGAAAGCATGATATCATTTCAAACCACATGGACAACTAGTTCCAAAACACTGAGTTGTGTTAACAAAATGTCCCATTCTGTTAAGTGCTGACTTTTCTTCCTCCTCTGCTGTTGCAGCACCATCCTCTCCTACACTCCACTGCACCAATACTTCTGTGGCAAAAAGAAAGCAAGTAGACAAATCTATGCACTGAGATAGGTGACATCACAAACACACATAATTGGATTTTCTGCATACAGATCACAATGCACTTAACACATTCTGTGTGCTGCTGAAAAATCTTTTCTAAATTATCAGCATTAGCATTAAAATTAGAGCTTCACTAGGGGGATCAAACCAAGCTTAAGGTGATGTGACATTTTCAGGACAGGAAATAATTTCATTAAATTGGCACCATTGTTCTTCCCTATGGTGACAAAAGACATTATTGCCAGTTTTCTCCAATCACTATACCTGTGTATCTGAAAATGAGAGGAAAAGCTTTCCAATTAAATCTTAGTGGCAGCTCTAGTACTTCCACAAGTTTTTTCCCATGAGACTCAAAACTAACCTTGGTCTAAATAACTGACAGTTGCATCTATATACTCTCTGCAGAATATACGACAACTTACTTTGATATACTGCTCACTGAAGGAAGAAATGGTATGGAGGAGATTAAAAGAAGAAGGGGTTTTCTCAGTGATTGTCCTATTATTGAAACAGTATAGAAACTTGCAAAGCAGTGTCTGTAGATCAGCACTGAGTTCAGTTGTTACCATCCAGCTAGATGAGCAGAGCATGATTTCCCTGGGACAAGGAAATTTAATCTACATAGATGAAGTGGGGTGGGGAGCACTAAAAAAATGAAGCATGACTTTGAATCTGCAACAGCAATGTTTGAATGACACTGAGTTCAGGTAAAATAACAACCTGAGTTCAGGTAAAGAGATGAACATATTTTACTAGTGCAAAAAAAAAAAGGCATGTCATGCATAAAGCAGAAGTCAAACTTTACATAAGAACCTGTTTGCTAGATGTATCAGTAGGATAAAAAATAATTTATGATTCTTTCCTCTTAATGCTTTTTTAATATACATATTAAATTTATCAATTTTACAAACAAAATATCAATACAATTTGTCAGCTTAAATTCTCTTAGCACCCATATATAAATACATATACAACACACCTAATTTTAGTTGTCTGGCTGACATATCGGCGCCTAAGTAGAAGCTTATTCTTCTGAGATATCTCACATAATGAAAGAAAAATGGCAATTTTTGTAATATGTGGCTAAAATACTCTCACCAGTAGGCCAAACTCCATTCACTGCCTGCAGACACTCTTCCATATGCTCCAATGTTAATGTCGCCATCACACATATTGACTTTAGAAGGTATTTTCAATGTTTAGAAAAGCTATTTTTAGTAATTTTATATCAACTACAAAACCAAATAATTCAGAATTTTACATGAAGAAAGAGGAAGAAAACAAAAAAATATACTCTGCTTCCTCCCAAAGCTACTAGAAAACCATTATACGCAACCTGCTTTGGAGACCTTGGAGGATAATTGCATGTTAAATCCCCAGATCATTTCAGTTCCTTCTTCCTACAGATATACAGTCATAACCATAACATACGTAGAAGTTTGCCCATATCTTATTTTAGCACATGCATTTATTTAAAGGAGGAGATTAAATATTGTATGGTCTTTGAATACATCCTAAATACTGAAAATTGCTGAATAGCAGGGCACGTTGTACCTCAGACTCAAGTAGGGTACAATTCAATAAATTAATCTCCTGTAAAGTTACAGGGTTGCCATAGCAAAGTATTACACTGATAGCATTCAGAAAAGAACTCCCTTCATTATGTCAAACACTTTAGGCAAGCATATGCCTACACCAAATGCCCTCTCTCTGTCAATAACTGGTTGACTGGCAGCCAACAAAATACTTGCTTGATTGCTAACCTTGTGAATCAGAATTTTTTTTAATTTAAAACTTAACTGTATTGAGTTATTTTACTACAATGATCTCTAATAAAAATTATTCTTGATTTGGCTATAGGTAGTTTGGCAGGGCTTCTTCTAAGCTCCCAAGATTTAATTTTCATTTCTGAAGGGACTGGTGAAGTGCACTGAGGGTTCCCAGCCTCTGTTAGAGTCAAGACTTCTGACTTCATGTCCTAAGTTTTCTAGATGCATACACAGTTTTGACAAGGGGATGAACCACATATCTTGGATCTTTGGAGGAAAGGAAGAAAACGAATCTTCCTCTCTCTCTTATATGTATGCAAAAAGAAAATTGCTGTTGTCTTTGGCCAGGACAGAACTTATTTTCACCAAGCATTAGGAAAGTTTAAAGGACATCATCTGTTTCAGAAAAGACTTTTTGCAGTGGTCTCTTTGTAAGCAATTCTACAAAAGAAAAATAATTAAAATATGAATACGGAATGGCATTTTCATTGCATTCTGATCTTCAGAACATAATTCAGAAACCCAGTCTCATTTTTTTACGCATTTGGAAAAAAGTGCAAGAATTTCTTTCTCTTCTGTGTTTCATATTCTCTTTCACATTCCCATCCTTATGTTAACCTGCAATTTCAAGTAGGGATCTTCAGATGATATCATAATGAAACAATCCCAAATGAGTTTCTTTGGCTTTGTATAATGGAATACAGAAGATTGTACTCATTTGATTTCAGAATGGACCATTAGCTGCTGTATTCTTAAACGATTAAAAGAAAGAACCTGAAATCAAACAATAAATAAACCTAATGCATATCTCTAAGCAGAAAGTAATTAAAATAGATAGTAAACATTTGCTTTATTGTTTGTTTTTCCTCCTAAATTATGATTTTTGCAACAGTTCTTTAAATGGCTTTTACTTTAACTGCATTGCAAAATTAAGATCATATTCATTGTGTGCTCTTCATTAACTCAACTGATGGTGTTTTAATTCCTACAACATACAAAGTCTGATGTTCGTTTTGTAATTTGACATAGCTAGTGTGTGTTGAGAATAATTAGCTTCACTATGGCAGAACAAATGATTTCTTTGCAAAGCATACATACCGCTTTCTAACAAAGATTATTGGTAAACTTTCAAGGTATTTCTTGTCTTACAGAAAAGCAACTATTTCATTTTTAATTAACTTTTCTGTACCCCAATTTCCCTAATGAACTAATAATCCATGTCTATCTGATGGTAAATACTTTCAACAGATCTAAAAGAAGATGAGAAAGGACACAGCACAAGTGTTATGTCTGCTATACTGAAACACTTGGCATTACTATAAATAGTAAATGCAGTTTAAAAGACTAAGGGTTAACCAGAAAGACAATAGCATGGAATTTCATTACAAATTATTAACCTATGATGATTTTTTGCCCAAGACTTCCCATCAAAAGCCAAACACCACACCTATAGTTTGGCAAACATATTAACTTAACATATGTAGGTATCATACAAATGAGGCTGAACAGTTACGCTCTCACACGAAATTATTGTACTCAGCTATTTTCAGAACTACAACATATATCCATGACATGACTTCTGGAAATGTGCACTTACATTAAAATGTTATGAACATCGGTACAGGCCATGGACCAACAAAGTGACAGGAGAAAAACACCTGAAACATCTGTAAAGGTGCGCACCCCAATACCATTGTGGGCTGATTAGACTGGCAGTCCATGGCTGTCTGGCTAACCCCTCACACACACACTAATAGAGATGGTGGGGGAACATTGATTACACAGAGGTCCAATACCTTGCAGAAGCAGAGTGCCCAAGATGCGAGCGGTGCAGGCTGTCACCGATTCGTTGCCCAAAGCCTGACACTGGGACCGCTCAGAGTGCTGCATTCTCCTCCCGCCCCAGCTCAGCTGCACCAAACCACTACACTTCTAATTGGGGTACGCATCAGTTAACTTTCGAGATGTATATGTGTGTGTTTGCATGTGTGAGAAGCTTACCCTGACACAGCACATCCTTCCTTGCTTGGCCCACTAATAAATTGAGCACAACAGCACCACATTGTCTGGTGTTCAACTTCCCGTCTCCCCATCACAACATAGTCAGAATCTTCTCCCAAAATGCTGGCATTTTATGTTCTCCATAATAAAAATAACACTTAGACCTTACTGTATTCCCTTAAAGCCTAAAGCAAGAGAACTAATCGCACAGTCAAAGAACAACCACTGGACTATATCTCTTTTTCCTTACCCCCGCCCCCCAAATGATATCTAACTTGTTTTTGAAGAAGTAGTATTATTCCTACTGTAGCCTCTTGCTGTGGTAACAGAGTACGCTACACGAGTTAGACATAGTCATTGTACTCTAGGTCAATCACACCTCCTTGAATATCACTCAGATAGAACACGACAGTTACTGGGATCTTCAAAAAGCATGCAATGTTAATACTGCATTCAGAAATACTAATTAGGAAGAATTTTGTTTTCTGACTGATAGATGAGTATCATCATTATGGGATACAGCAGTATTCTTAGCTTATTATCATAAAATTTCAAATTACTTTGGCAGGAACAAGAGAAACCAACTCCATCAATACATAAATCAGAACTATATATAGAACTTCATAGAGCCTTCAAATCTTCTAGATAAAGGAACAGAAACATCAGTCTGAGTTAAGGCCAGTAGGTAAACTGATAAATAGTTGCTAATGTTGAGTTTTAAACATCCCTACATAAAACTACCAAACCAAATTTAACTTTTCTATAACACTCTAACATTCTACATACACCAGATGGGAAGTTAAAAAACACAACAAAACAAAACACAACCAACCAAAAATCCCAACCACTAAAAACCCTAACCACCCAAAACAACAACAACAAAAAATCAAAATCAAACCAAACCAAAAAGCACCAAACCCTCAAACCCACCCAGAATATAATCTTGTAATAAGCGCAATGATTTACAGACGAGTACCGCTCAAACACCCTGAGTTCGCCTTCCACAGTAGGTGCAATACCGTCTCCCAACGTTGAGACGACTCCTAATCCTCAGCACCTTGGACAGGGTCTTGTGAAGCTCCGTTGACGTCAAGCGCTTTCCTGCTTCTATTTGTTCACTAAGCAGAGCGTGAGGACTCTCTTTACAGCATACTCCTTGTTCTTACTTGACAATTTTGCAGTGTCAAAATACATGCATAGCTAGTAAAACAGAGATGAACTGGCATAAACTTGAGGTCATCCATACCTTGTTTTCTAGAGTCACATACAGAAACCATTATAGTCTAAGACCATGCTACACTTTTTTATGTACATAAAAGTATATCTATGCAGAAACACTGTAAAAATACTCCCCTTAGAAATTTTTAACTCTATTTTAGAGGAATTAAAACATTATCTTTGAACTGTAGCCCTGCTGTCCTCAGAAGTTAAAGTATTTCTTTTGCTGTTTTTCTTTGTTAAGTCAGAAGAAGTCATACTACCAAATGAACACAAAATTAAATTGAGCAGATGGATGAAATGAACTAAAATCATAATTCAGAAAGATCTATTAGAATATAATGGTTTTAATGGGAAAAAAAAATCTATACACTTCCATCAAGATGAATGTAATAAAATATTATCAAACTTACAAGAAAGAAGTTTATGGGAAGAGAGAAGAGAAATCTGAATCAGTACAGAATCAGTAAGTTTACCTTTAAAAAAACAGAAGAAAATCCCAGAAGTGTACAAGAAGATTGTTTGCAGGATCTTCCCCCGACCCCCTTTGGATGACAAAATTTTTCACACTTATCATAAAGAAATTACACATACTTCTAAGATGTTTCATCAAAAGAAAAAAAAAAAAGAAAAATGCTATTTTAACACTGTGAAACAATTGTGATTTTATTGAGCCAGTTGAAATTGTTATTCTTAAAGGCAGTGTAAACAGAATTAAATTTAAACCTCCAATTGTCATGTAGATTACACACAGATGAGGCATAGAAGAATTTTTGCTCGTGTTCACTGCAAGAAATCAATATAAAACTAAAAGAAAAATATTTATTTTAGAGATGCTCTTAAAAATAGGCTTAAAAATTACTATTTGGATCCACCTGCAGGCCATTTCAGAAAGACTGCAGCTGAGGGGATGAGACAGCAGAGAAACCCATTCAGGCTGATCCAATTTAGATATGCAAATTTTATCTTGTGTGTTTGAAAAGAACATTATGGCACAGCATAATTTGCACCTTGAGTTCCAAAGAATAGTATTTCTAATCTAATGAAAACATGCCTCCATTGTTCACTTTCCCACTCTCCAGGTTTGGTCCAATCTACTGCTCTCCGACCCATTTAAAACCGTGTTTTTTTCCATATTTGAAACAATTAACTAAAACTAAAAAACGGAAAAAGAAAATAGGTACTTATTTTTGTAGTTACCTAAAAAAAGGCCATGTTAGAAGTCGCTGACTGAGGTATGATAAAGCCTGTAATAGTAATGGGGCTAATATAAGCCCTACTCTAGGAATGAAATGCTAAATGAAACAACTGAAGTTTAAGATGGTGTGTCTGACAGAGTGCAGTTAGCTTATTTTTATTTGTCTTGATTGCTGCAAATAGTGATATTTGCTTAATGATAAACTTTTGTAAAAATATACTTTTTTTTTCATCAGTGAGTGGAACAATACTGAGGATTGATTTGGCCCACAAAGTTTATACTTGCAACTATGATCTATTATTATTTCTTCTGATTCAGTGGTGCTATTGATAGAGAACAAGACAACATGCCTTAGAATTCATGAATGTATGCGTTATCTTAAAATGAACTTGCGTAATGGAACTAGCATTAATGTTGATTACTGTCTAGCTCAACAGACAGTAACAACAATAGGCTCAATGCTTCAGAGAAAATTTTCTTCTTAAAGCTGCACAAGAGGCCCTTATTGTCTTCTTTCTAAACATGCATAAAACTTAGCTTACTATAACAATAAGGAACAACAGATTTCATCAGATATGGCTAGGATAATGTTTAAAAGGAGACTGACAAAGCACACTGTTTTTTCCTACAGAGCTGAAGAGCAATCATTGTATTGCTCTTCTTTTTAAAAAAGCTGAGCACTACATTAAAGCTCCCAAACATGTAGAATATTACCAGATGTTGAATGAGAAATGACATATCTGATATTGTAAGGGCTGGTACAGTCAGAAAGCAAAACTATTTTGGAAGAAATATCTCGAAGATTAATATACACATACATTCATATTGGAGCAAACTAAAATATGTGAAGTACAGTACCTGAATTATAACTTGTACCTAAGAAACACTTATCAATCTTCTCATTATCATATAATTCTATATTTTAATCCATAAACATATTTAAATCACTCAATTCATAAAAATTAAAGTGTAAATTAGAATTTTGAAGTCACATTCCAGATGTACCTTTAATTTAAAACTGGCAGAATGCAGTTTCACTATGTTAAGCAGCACATTTTGAGGTAAATTCAACCTCTGTTGAACCCTTCCAACTTCAAACAGGCTCTCCAAGGGTTAGTTGTGATTCAGCTCAGCCTCTGAATCTTCACCCATGAAGATAACCAAATAATGAGCTCTATTCTGATAAATCCTCAGGATCTCACTTGTTCTACAGGCACAAGATTTATCTGTTTCTCACTTTCATCCACTCTGGCCACAGTGGTAACAAAATAACCAACACTAGATATTATTGAAGATTATATTTACAAGTCCTTTAGCTATTAACCCAAGTATACCTGATAGTCCATTAACAAAGGTTAAAAAAAGAAAAACAAAGGCTTCAAAAGGAAATTGCTTCCAGACCTTCAATACATGTAGTTGGTCTGACTGACAGTTTATTAAAAACATAGCTCTCCAACTACAAGTACAAAGTAGGAGAGATGGGTAGCCACAGAAATCTGGAAGCTCGAATTTCTAGGAGTGTGTCTGCCACCATTATACTGCCTCTTATTTATTTAGCAAAGATCAAAGTAATTTTGTAATATCTAAATTTCATATCTTTATTGTAATGACACCATAACTACAGGTCATGTAAACAAAACGCAATTAGAAGAGGGACCAGCAGATAAATAGTTAATCTGCTGAAAATGAGCTTAATTGAGGACTCCTCCTATGCTCTCCATCCAAAACAATTACTGGAATAACCCCAGTGCTGATGTTAATGGGAGCTGGCACAGACTCTGAATCAGGAAATCAGCACAGGAAAAGTGCAAGGCCTATGTTTGTGCTGTCCAAAACAGAAGAGCCACAAAAATAAGTTTGCAACTGTAAGTTTTAACCAGTCTGTTAAACAGTGCAAAAGAATGACACTCAGCCCAGTTCTGAGGGTGCTGGGCTACCTTGGCTTGTAGGACGATGAATGACCTGAAGGGGCTCAGCACCAGGCAAGACTGCGGGGTGCTGCACAGGACCCCCGTCTAGGGGCTGTGGGAGGATGCCTGGAAATGGCATGGTACATCAGCAATCCTGCAACTCTCTGTCAGATGACAACTGAACATGCAGTGTGTCGGAGAGGCTGGACCTCATCTTTAACTCTAGAGGAGATACTGCTTTATCACAAAGTTTTATATTAATGTAGCTTCACAAAATATCTTTTTATTTTGTGCTCGATTCCAAATTGCTACCCTGCCCATAGTGGAAGTCTAATAAACATGTGAGGAAATTAAAATATTTCAAAATTCATAAAGTCAGACAGAAATTTTCATACTTTGAAAGGGCATAGAGGAGCTAAGTTGTAAGAGCACTCCATTCATATGGGGTTAAAGAATACACTTGACATCCCTTTGAGTCAAGAGCACTTAGCCACATCGTTGAAATGAGACCTATCCTCATCTTGCTAGCATCCCTCAACTACTGTCTTCCTCATCTCTGCTCATTAGATTGCTATCCACTGAGACTTCTGTGGCTGTGCTACAGGATTTTGAACATAAAAAATTCTTTAGCTAAATTAAATAATTTAAAAAATAAAAATGGAAGTGGTTCTCTTGTGCATGTTAAACTTTATAAAAGAATGGAAAAGTTTCAAGACATTTCAGTTAACTTTAGGATTTAGACACTATCAAAATAACACAATACATTCATACAACTTATGAGTTATATTAGCAAAACACATATCTTAGTATACGTCACAATTTGCATTTCTTCTACTTAGATACCTCCTTGATAAAATTTAGTTTATACAATAAGTTAATTATGTATGGTAATTATGTTCATCCACATCCTGATACAATTAACACTTTCCTTTACTGCTTTACATATAGCCCCCATTTACTGTTAAATATACTTTCCAAGAAGATTAGCACATGAACTTCCTCTATGTATTTGTCATTGGGTGAGGAGAAGGTAAGACCCAAGTTTTCCAAACAAAACCTTTGGCAGGAAACAAACTCCTCAACTGAATTAAAAGAGACGTTGCTTAAAAATTTTATTACATCAACTTCTGTAAGTAACAAAACACCAAACCACAATTAAGGGGGGGGGGGGGGGGGGGGAGAGCACTCTGTAAAAAAAAAGGGGGGGGGGGGAGTCTTTAAAACAGATTTCACAGATCCACATACATATTAGTTTGTGGAAAAAAATAAGGAAGGGAGATGAATGTACAAGCAGGCAGATTTTCCTGAAATCCAACTGTATTCTGTGTCCCAACATACATCATACATAAAAAAGGAAATGCAACACATACAAAGTATTTCTAGACAAAGCTTTTATTCACTTCCATCATCTTTCCTGTCATTTCAAAATGATCATTTTAAGAGTAAATCCTAAAATCCTTGCTTGAACTCCAGGGAGAGAGACTTCTGCAAAGTTGAAAGACAAGCATTTTAATTAGATAAGTCAAAACTCTTGTTACAGTTACTACTTCTACATTTTACCTGGTTCTTAATTCGGAATAGCTGCTCACCAATTCAGAATAGCTTCTCACCATTGCCTTTCAAATCTACCAGATTATCCAGGCACAATAGCACTTGCAGTCCAGTAAATATCTGCAATATGTCACAGTCTCTGTTTTGGTGATTAACAATCCATAAAGAGATTTTAAGCAAAGCTATCAGTTTAATCTAGCAGGGCTTTCCATCCAGTATGCCAGACTGAGTCAGACCGTTTTAGTAGTGAGGCAATGATGCAGCCCCAGCATCTGAACTAAGGCAGTGCATTTTTAAAAACCCAGAGGAGTTACAGCCCCATTTACTCCATCTGTGATACACTATGGGGAGAAGAGAAGCAAGGTTTACTACGTATTTATCTACAAAATATGTTGTCAAACAGCTATTTTCAGTACACAAAAGTAAGTATAATGTTTGGGATGTATATAAAACATCTGGAATACAATTATTTTCAGCACAAACAATATTTTCGTATTCTGACATGGTGCTTTTATGAGTAGCATTCAGTCACTCTGTCTAACTTCTGAGAACAATAGTTTTCATTAGAGCTAACTGTACGTTTCTTCAATAGCCACAAAGGTATGCTCCTTTATAAATAAGCAGAGCACTTCTGGCCACACCAAGATAAGACCTCTGAGATCATTCAGACCGATGTGCAGGCTGGGTTACTCTAGGACTGCTCTAGCTTCTACTTTATGCTTCCCATTTGCTATTACACTAACACAGGGTTGAATATATAGAGTAGTTGCACCTGGCTTTACGAAGCAGGATTTCACAACACTTACATATATACCTTTACAGTACTTTCCAGCTAAGGACAATTTTTTACCTTACTTATGCCGTTGAGGCAGTGAAGGGTTATATTACCCTGGCCGCGATCTGACCCATCTGGCCCTAATTTTCAAAACCCTACAAAAAAAGAATAGTGCACAAAAACATGCATATAATTAAGTTGACAGGTATTGACCTGTCACATCCAACTACGTGCTGTCATTTCTGCATGTAATGGGCAAACCTGAACTCCTAGAGAAATAAACAACAGAACTTAATATGCACATTACTTTTTCTAAAGTAAAGCAGAGCAAAACACTTTTTTCATTTAATGTGCCACATACTAAAGAAATGCACAAAACACATTTTTCACCTTTTACAATAAGCTTGAAGCTGAAGCTGTTCTCCTGACATTAGCAAAGATTATGAACCTGAAATATTTTCAAGCCAAATTTGGCTAATGCATCAGTTTGTCTGCAGCAGGAAGACAGAATGCTTATGTAAAAGAAGTCACAGTAAACATCAGAATTTGACCTATTTTCTCCAAATTGAGGTAAACGTTGTGTTTAAGTAGACTGCTTAGATATTGGCTCTAGTACCCAGCAAGCTCGAGTAACTATGAGCACACTCAATCCAGCACAGAAAAGCTGCGTTGTACTAAACTGAACTGATCTACCACCATATCTCAATGTTGATCAGTTTGACAAGACTCTAGAGCTGATTTTTACCAAGAATAATAGATCTTCTTGAAAGAAAAAGATGATGAGGAAGAACTGACCAAAATGATGGTTGAAACAACCTTCTTTTTGTGGAACACCTCATAAGTACCTCACAGTATTGGTTATTCTTAGTTATTTTGACTAAAAAGGGCGATATTTTTAGTTGACCACTTTATACCTGTCACCACAGGATTTTAAAATTTACTGGGTTATTACAATGTACTCTGAGGATCAAAAGAATGTTCAATTATTACCAAGATTAGTCTGAATACACATCAGACATTTTCTATCTGAAATCCAATTCTCAGAAGATTTACTTTTGGACCAACTTTTAAACCTGTAGTTCATTGATGATCAGCAGCTATAAACTATGTTTGCAAAATCAACAAGCTAGCTTGTCCAAACTATCTTGTGGAAGTTCAGGTTTTTAACATTTTTTGTAGCAAAAAAAACCATAGGGTGTCCAAAGCTTGGCTTTTTTATGCATTTATTTAATTTTAGAACAAAGCACTGGCCTGCTTGTTCAAATGCTGTGTTTCTGGCTGCGGATTTATCTTCCCATAACACTGACTGTACTATCATTTAGCTCAGGTTCTTCTTCACTGACCTCTTGTTGAACAGAGATGTACATCTTTACAATACTCATAAATGACTCTCACAGGTATTTCCAACACCATAAACCTTCCTTTGAGATCTCTTTCACAAGGCTGCACTCATTCACTCATTCACTCACTGTTCTCTCAGTACAAAGTAAATGACAACTCTTAAGCTTGAAAAGTACTTTTATATATTTTCAATTAATATTTTGAAGAACAGAAAGCCTCCATTGCTGCATTGTGCAGACTACTAGTGTTTACAGTTGTGGGACAAGCTTCCACAGAGTTGTCCACCAAAAGTAAACTTAGCTTTAGGTTTCTACAGGAATAACTGAATTCTCAAAACAGGACTTATGCTTTTTCTTTTTTTTTTTTTTTTTTAGTTATTATTTTTCTACAGCTTGCTATAGAACCTACGTAGTTGTTAAAAGATGGGACTTCACAGAAAAGACAGACGGCTTGCACCAGTCAGTGTTTCTCCTCAGAATCCATGATTTTGCACTAAATTATAGTTCAGGTTTACTGAGGATAGCTATATAATTTACAGACACCTTGTTTGTAAACCCAAGATTTCTAATTATCCTACAAAACATCTCAAGAATGCTGACCATACATAGAGAAATAATATTAATAATCTTTCAGTCTTCAGTAATTTGAAACTATAGGTTACAGTTTAAGAAATTCATATGCGAGTAGCTTTTACTGTTTTTAGAGTAATAACACAGAGTTGGCAATAAATCCAAATTCACTGTTGTGAAATCCCCCGATCAAGGTCACTAGAGGTATTTTAGGCAAGTGTTTGTTACACAAAATGTGAGAGTTCTAAGCTATAAATAAGTGCAAAAACATGTCTCTACTGACTGCTTACAACTCTTATTAACTCCTTAGAATTAGAAGTAGTAATATTGTAACTTTAAGTTATGACTTACCTCTATAACCTATAAACAGTTCCATTAATACATAAGAGCACATGCAAATTAGAATGGAAATATATAAATCCATCATTCTCCCGAGACTTTTTTAATTTTTTGTTTTTTTAGTTTACAGTGTCAGTCAATAAAAAAAATATAAGACTGTTCAAGTATGGCATTATGTTAGTGCAAGATATTCTTGGAGAGTTCTCATGCTTATCTCTCATTGTCATGTCAATATCTATAATTCCATTATCAAGACTGCTAGGGAGGAATGAAAGTTAATAGAACCTGTGTCCTAATCCTGAAAGACAGACTGACACTTCAAATTACTGATAAAAAGTAAAAAAAGAACATATTATCAGACAATTTATTATAAGAGCTACTGGGGAAAAAACACTAAAAAGAAATCAAACTCCATAAAGATATTTCTTGCTAGTGATGGAATGTGCATTTGTAGTTCTGGCTTCTATGATTCTGTCACAGAAAAAATAGAGATGAGCACCAAGGTGTGCAATAACTGTACACAGAATACAGATAAAAAAGATACTGAGATGGATTTGTCATCTGAAAAACAGAAGTCCCACAGAATTACATAATGCTTTAATTAATTTATAGTCCACATAAACTATATACAGAAAATGAGAAAGACTTCATTTCATTATTAGCACCCTTGGACATGCTTCTCATCAAGATTCAGTTATCATACTGTGTACATGATCTTGTTTCATGCAGGAAAATAGAAAAAAAGGATGAAGCTAATGTGTGAGCTACAATAAGAAGCCACTAAGTATTATCAAAGGAAGCAAAAATAAGAGAACTGAATGCTTAAATTTAAAAAATATATATGTTTATATGCATACAGTAGACTTCAAGACAAAAAAAATATTTAGCTGTACAAGAGACATCTGAGATTAATTAGAGACTAATTTTGTACAACAGCTTTCCCTATAGT
Source organism: Nipponia nippon (assembly GCF_047370975.1). Lineage (NCBI taxonomy): Eukaryota > Metazoa > Chordata > Aves > Pelecaniformes > Threskiornithidae > Nipponia > Nipponia nippon. The sequence goes on along the minus strand of NW_028262290.1, from coordinate 137,051,737 downwards.
TACAGGCTTTTTTAAATCTACCTTGGGGATTTATTTAAGTTTCCTGATTATTCCTCTGAAAATTATACATAAATGTATGTTTGCTATATGTAAGCTTCTCAGAGAGATATAGAAGCCAAGGCTAATCACTGAAGAACCATTAAAAAGAAATATTATCTGAAACAAGATCCTTCTAAAAAGTGTGCTGGGAAGTGGCATTCTCAACCGCTGCTAATGTATGAAGATAGATAAAAGCTGGAAATTACTGCTCGCTTGTCCTTCAGTATGTAGCTGCCTTTTTTGAAAAAATGGCAAAACAAAAAAATGAAGCTCACAAAAATAATTTAGAGCACGCTATAGATAGAACATGAAGATGCTAATTCAGATTATACAATAATCTTTTTGTTTGTTTACACTTCCTTGAGTTTTCCAGTTTTGAGTTAAATCCTTGCAAAAACATATTCTCCACCTCTATTGAACTTTCACCCCAGTCTTCTCAATTCATTACCAATTCCAGCTATTTACCAAAAACTTAGAGTTATCTTATGCATATTTAATGACTTTACATGTGTGTTTATAAATACGGTGCTTAAAAGCACAACTTTCAGATCATGGTTTGTGAGGAAGGGTGGTGGCACAGTGGGAGCTGCAGTGACCTGACCACTGAGGGAGGCATCAGGGAGGAAGCGCTACTTGTGATGGCTTTTAGGACATGTATCAGTGTCTGAGGGTGACGGGGCATATGATACCACCAGACAGCACACTTTGGTGAACACCTGAGGCCAGTACTGCACCAGGAGCAGATCTTTACCGCAAGAATGAATATTCCCAGCAGTAAGAGAATGCCGCTGCAGGCCATTCCCTCAGCTCGGCTGAACATAGGCCATCTCAGCTGGGTGTCTTGGAGCTGCCAGGTGCAATCGTGTCCCAGGAAGCACAAAGCACTTGGCAGCTCTGGTTGCGCTACCAAACACTTCACCCCCTTCAAACTTCCTGCTGCAGATAGGACGGAAATTCATGCCAAAGCACTCTACATGACATATTCCTTTTAATGGCAGGATGACTATTCATTTGTAATTGGAGATTAAATAGAACCAACGGTGCAACATTTAGGCATGCAAATCTAGCCCCAAATGATGTTCTGTGCATATATGTGCATTTCCAGTATTTACAGCAAGTAAAGTTTCACGAACTCAGCACTCTTGTGAAGTCTGGAATATGCATTTCGTTTTGCAAATTCCAAGAGAAACTGTATAAAACTGGGATCAGAATAACTAAGAAACCACATTATACTACAGCATTTGAGTACTTTGATTTCCAAAAAAAGATACTTTTTTTTTCTCCCAATTACTGTTCTGAATACAAACATGAGCTGATTCAGTAACAAGAAGTGATATCAATGCCAGTTAGTTTTCAAAACAACTTCCATGGACTTTCCATGGATCAGGAGACCCTATTTAAAATACCACGACACAGCACTGAAGAAGTTTCCTTTACTCTCTAACATAACGCTAAAAACATATCTAAAATGTTAAATCAATTATTACATCTCACACAACAACAAAGTAGCTCAGGGCATTACAATGACTACATCAAAGACACAGAGGTAATCCAACTGATTCAATTTGTGCCTGATCACTTCGGTTTACATTCTTTTATTCTATTTAGCAAAAGAGTAGAAAACAACAAAAATTGTTATCCTTGAATTTTAAAGTTCTCTGTTTTGCTGCCTTGCATGGGCATTTTACAGTTACCAGTGTCCAGGAGATATTAAAAAGGACTCTCCGTGGTTGGAGTCATCACTCATTAAGACAAACATTCACATCCCCAACCAGTCCATCAATGTTGTCTTGTACTTTAAATGAATAAATATTCTCTCAACTGCTTCAGTCCTACATTTTGAACTTTATCAACAATTACATACTCCACAAAATTAGAAAGGACGCAGACACTTCAATACTTCAATATGACTATAAAGAAGAAAAAAAATCCTTTCCTTATTCCAAGACTAAATGAGAAGGCCCCTGTAAGACTTTCCTCCATGCACTTTTACAATTTCTGTTAAATTCAAAATAACTTTGTTGACTACAAGTTTTAAAAGATACACAAGTCTACTTCCCAGTTGACAGAAAACCTCAGTGCTTCTGGCAGTTACCAGCACCCCATCACTTATTTTCACTAAGTCACGAAAGCTCTATTGCATATACCTGGCATTAACGCTTCAAGCCATACAAAAGATCTCAATATTTTCATTAAAAAAAAAAAAAATAAATTCACCAAATGTCAATGCCCAAGTTATATTAAAATGAAAAAGGAAACAAAAAAGTGCTTTCAGAAGTTAACTAGTTTATCAAGCAACTTTAACAACAAAAGTGAAAAGAACAAGATCTCATTTACTCTTGGTATGTTGGCAATCACTTAAAAATATTCATACTTCCTGTAAAATTATTTCTCTGAAGTACATAAATAAGCCTCAACATCTGTATAGAAAGGTACATGAACAAATACAAAAAGCAAACTTAAGTACTTAGCATTCTTAAGGGGGGTAAGTTGAAGAAAATGGATCAGAACTTTTCCCCCCTCACTCCAAAATACCAGCTAAAGGTTAGTGCAATTTATGCGGGCTGGGGTCACTTCCCAAGCCTGTATTTGTTGTATCTAGGATAGGCAACAGCTGGAGAAGTCTGATCGGTTTTTGGCTGAAAGAAATCTTTCTTGCACATATCTGTTCAATCACATCTGCACAGAATGTTCTGCAACAAAGGAAAAGTTACACAATCCAGTCTGACCTGCAATCCGAGAGTTCAAAGACAAACAGCACTTTTCAGCATAAATCAGTTAACCATACAATGCATTTGATTTTTTTTTCCTCCATTAATCAAGTGCTTGAACTTTCCTATTACTGTGCTGGAAAGAATTGATATAATTTTCTCACAACTGTTTCAGAAAGTGCATGCATTTTGATGGAAATGTGCAATATCGCACCGCCTGTGGGACTTCTCCAGTACATATCCTGAATGGGATTCATCAGCGTCCATTGTTGTTATCTACATTTCAGCTATACTTCATTAGAGTCAATAAAGATCTAGTCAATAAGATACAACTTATCTTGCCTGGAAGTGTATATCTAAAACCAGCCAGATGAATCCTGCCCTAAAATATCAGAACTCTCTTTGAAGAGGTGTCATGTCACCTACTTAGCTACAGATACCTAAATTAGATTAATCCCATGTTCTCTGGCTTCCAGAGTTGGAGTATGTTCCTTCCTTCTGCAACAATAAAAAAAAAAAAAAAAAGAAATTTATTTATGTGGCAACTAATGTTCTTTAACACATGTTAATGTGTTAATGTTCTTAATTCATAAACCAGTCTATTCCCTGTTCTTATGCTTCTCACACACTTCCCTTCCAGTCAATCATTTCTTTGGACTGGGAAATATTTACAAAACTTGAACCATAAACATGTAATAATTTCCAACACAGGTCATCTTGAATGTTTTCTATGCTTCCAGTCTGATGCATAAATGTAGAGATTTGGGTAGGCAAAGAACAGAATAGCCTCTACAACCTGCTGATAACAATAAAATGCTGCTGAAACAGCTCATTTGCTATCTAGCCCTCTATCAGTGGTAGCACAGCTATCTTCAACTATAGGCTAAAACAAATAAACTGAAAATAGGTCTAGACTCCCTTATCCCCATTCCAGGATGCTCTGATGCAGCAGCCCTGCAGCTCAACAAACACAGGTGCCACAACCAAGCAAACCCGCTCTGAAGTCAGGCTGGAACTCAGATTCAAGAGCTGGGGGCTTGGCTACATATGTGTATATTAGCATCTGGCAAGGCAGTAATTTTTATTACGTTAATTGAAGTGTCTATCACCATACCTTAGGTTCTCCCTGATGACTCTAGCCTAAGTCGATACCACAAGATATTTGTCAGTGATGGACCCGTCTTAACCACCAAAAACTGGCCTATAACTTTTATACAACGTTTCTCCTCCCCCCACCCAAAAAAAAACCAGCTATTTCAATACACAATAATCATATTGAAATAATCATTATTTAAATAACTAAAAAATCAAACACCTCAAAGTGAAGAGATGCCAGCATTATGTAATCTCAACTTTGCTTATCTGTGTTCACTGCAACAGAGGTGGACTATAATGGGATACTTGCACTCCTCACACAGCATCTCTGACTATATGTAAAATATCAGTTTCCCTAGAGTTTCGCAGGTTCCTAGGGTTCACAGGGCCAGAAGATTTTGCTGGGTTATTACTGAACGTTAAACTCCCCCAAATATTTCCAAATCACTCAATGTGATCTATTCTCTAATGTGTATTTTTCAGAAACACATCTACTTTAACAGAATATCTTTAGCACCCAATATTTATTCCCCCTCTGAAGGGATTTATGCATCTTATACCTAGTAATACTTCAGACTGTTGTCAATGAAATAAACAGCATTTTTTGCAAAGTTTCCTTAAGCAATATTTATGTGACATTTTTTCACCTTCTCTTGCTCTTCTGTACCCTTTTAAACTATCCACATCAATCACTAAGAACTCTTCCAGTATCAGTTTCACAGATTAAAGAACAAGTCTTTTAGGCTTTCTACTAAATGCTGACTTTTAGGCTTTCCTGCACTATTTCACAGCCAGAAACTGAACTAAACTCTGTCACACTGGGAGCCCATGAGGAGTTTCTTTGTCTGCTATGACTCCCTAAGTCCTCTCTAGAGTTGGTGCTCTCCCCAGTCAAGGATCCAAGATCTTTCCGAAAACATGCACTTCTTGTTTCTAGATGCATCATTTTGACTGTAGTTCGACTGAGTCATACTTTGCCTGCACAAATCCATATTATCAACCAGTCCAGATTATTCCCAGGACTACTCTGTTCTGTGACTCTAAAAAGCAAGTTATCAACTGCAAGTTTCATGGGCACCGATTCTGAAACTTAACATCAGGCTACTATGTAAAGTATAAAATATCAGTGTTTCCTAAAGCAGAGGTGTTTCAACAGAAACAACACAATTCAATAATGATCCCAGTTATTTCTTTTTGCAGTGTGACCATTAACAGTTTTTTAATCCAGCTGATGGATTTTTCTTCATATTTTTATTGCTAATGTGGGATGTTAAACTTCTATTTAGAATTTCACCAGGGACTTCATCAAGTGTATTATCAACGCCTAGCTGTTTACTATACTCATCTTTATCAGCTAACCTTAAAATACTTTAGAGGGTATACCAAACACATTTCAAATGAAGAATTAAAGATGAGGTACACAGGAAGTGTCAGTCAATATACTTTAATGGAAAAATATCAAGCAAAAACTGATTATTTCTTTTTTTTATTATTATTATTATTATTATTACTATAAGCATTCAACTGTTACCTTGTACAACTTTTGGCTTTTTCGTATGTGCTCAGCTGTGATGGTGAGGGGACACATTAAAAACATTGAAGTTACTTCAGCTTTGTGGGGGGAAAAAAAAAAAAGACATCATATTCTGAGTTAATTTGAAGACTGATACAGTTGAAATTGCTTTAAGGTTTGGAGTGTTAGCAGTCAATCCTGTGGAGAAGTGTGTAGATTTCAGAGACGTGGTAGAAACACAAAAAGAATTTAAAAACTCAAACCTTTAAGTCTTCAATATGGTAGACTCAAACTGAAAATATTCTTGTGTAATTTTTTTTTACAGTAGGATTCAGAAGTGTCTTAGGAAGAGCATACTACAAAGAACCAGCCAGTGTAGAGGCAGGTGTTGCTAGGACCCACCAGTGCTCAATCCACACCGATGGCGTGAGCAGCACCCACAGACCACAGGGGAAGCTCGCCTTGCTGCAGCCCAGGACAAGTGCTAGCTCCAGGTACACAGTAACCCCTGCCTCCACACTGTCAAAAGAGCAACTCAGCTCTGCAAAGGCCTAAGGGTAAAAAATTAGTAATAAAAAAGGACAGGAGAAAAAAAATCCACTGTTGGAACATTTCAACTACAGTATCTAACACTACACATGACTAAAAATGTTCACAATTAAGTACTCATTAAATATCTATACATTAAACAAAAGTATACGTACCAACCAGATTTTGGACATGCATACAATATGATGTAACTTTAATATAATCACAGTGTGACATAGTTTTAAGTGTGTCCAACTGAAATAACACCAGAGGAGATGTAGATGCAGCTCATTACTCTGGATTAACAATAGCACACCTGTCTTTGTGAATCACTACTGTTAGACTGAAGGTATCCTGCAGTCTTCTACGAGATGAGATTTTAGACATCAGAAATAATATTTTTATAACAGATTTTCAGAATAAGCTTAGTTCCACTCATGAGGAATCTCTGAGCCAAACTCCAGAAGATAAATGCAGAAGAAAATAAGTAAACAAGTAAGCCTAGCAAAATTGTCAAGTGGAGATAGTGAACCACATCATTTAAGATTCATTTAACATCTTAACTAGTAATTATGTTGTAACAGGGGCATCAGTTCAATAAATAAGCTTAGGTAAGCAAGAAATACTCCAAAATAAAAGATCTGTGAAAGACTTTTTTTTTTTTTTTTTTTTTAATGAAATGAAGACTTACCTACTTAGAGCGAGAAGTGCACTGGTACTGAAATAAACCTAACAAATGTTTGCACCCTCCCACCAACCCCACTCTCCAAAAGAAAGAGAAAACCACAACCCTATTTTTCCTAGAGCAACAAAATAAAATTATTAGAGATTCCATAAAAATAAAAGGATGGCTTTTGGAATGTTTCTATAATGTATATAGAAGGCTTTGCAGTTAAAATTTTAGCCTTAAACATATAGTTTATGGGAGTAATGCCTGTGCTTGATATTAATGATTTCCATTGAAAGACCATATTTTAGTTGATTATTACTAACTTAATCTAGCTATTCTACAACCAAACATATTACTCAGGATGATGCCTGAGGTAATGATTTTGGGTTTGTTTTGTCTGGATTCTTTTTATGGAGTGGTGAACAACAAGAAGTTAGTTCAAACAAACAACAAAAACAAAAAAAAACCCACACAAAAAAAAAAAAACACAACACCCACAATTTAAAAAATAAACAACTGACAACGAATTCCCTAAGTACTACTATCATGATATTCTTTCAAGCTAGAACAGTTTGAAGTTTAGCAAGTAGAGATTGTCTGGCACCAGAGATATATCTCTTGACCTACTCAAAACAAGAAAAGAACACTTCGAATTATAATAAAGGTTTAAGACTCACAAGTCATGCAATTCCCAGCAGAGACAGTAATTGGAGAGCACTGATCAAAGATTTCCTTACACCAGTTACACTCCATCTTGCGTGTGAGACTAATTACACAGGTGCGATCCTGCCAGCACGAGAAGCATCGCTACAACAGCCAAGCACGGACCTTGCTGGCAATTACTTTTCTTACTGCGAGGCAGACCTCGAGCAGCTGCCCCATGTTCCCAATGCTGTCTCCATAAGGGCACGTGATGGCAGGGAATGGAAATAAATTCATAGATTAGAATGTTATGTAAGGAATCAGAAGAGAAAGACTTAGAAAAGAGGTAGGATTGAGGATTGGAAGGAGGAGAACGACTGTGAGTGACACTAGCATTGGTAGTTTAGGACTGAAACAAGCTGGATCCTACCTAAAATTATCTGGTATGAGCTGCAAAAAGACAAAGTGTCATACGCCATCAGAGTCCACCTTCCAAAACTTCGAGTAGCACAATCTACCACTTCATCACTAAAAGAAAATTTTACACAATGTTTAAACTACTGTACATTTTCTCAAAACTTTTAATTCATTTAAAACATGCATGAGGTTGTCCCATATACATTTCTCCTAAGAGCAAAGCCAGCTTAAATGTAAGGAAATCTCCTTTCAAATGTGTATTGAATTCTATATATTCATAACCTTATCACTATGGTTATAATCCTAATTACACTTGAATTTTACACTTTGGTACTAAATTAAAACAATTCTAGTGAGTAGCCCAAATGTTACACCACTGGAAAGATTTGAGAAGCCTACTGAATTGGAAGCTGTCCTAGAATATTGCATATTAGTTTTAAAAAGACAAATAAAGTCCAGTTTCAAAAGGTTGTAGTTTTGAAAACAAAAATCTTTAATTACCTAATCACAGATTTCTGAACACGTTAAACATGCAGTTTTTGTTTCTCCCACTAAACTATACAATGCACCATATCCTTGGATTCTGTCCTCAATTACATTCAGGATGCTTTACACAAAGCTGTACAGAGCTGGACATAATCTGAAGACAAAGCAATTTTCCTGAAAACTGTTTTTCCATAATGGTCTTCCTGATAATGCAGCTGCTAGCCAGTATTTCAGTACATTGTTTTTTAACTATATAGGGAAGCTGGGTTAATAATGGGGGGAAAAGTTAAATTATACTACTCAAGCAAAATGAACAAAAAGAATTCAGAATCTGCAGAACTAAGGAAGGGCCATTTTTTTTCACATCCAATTTTAGAAAAAGAACTATTCAAGAAGTGGTGTGCAATGTCTTTCCATCCTCAGGAGACAATTCCACAGTTTAATATATCATTTGGTATGGCTTGAGTATGTTTTACACTTAGTAAGTATCTGTTACATAACTTTCCTTCACTGTCTTTAATTACCCCATTAAGCAAGCTGGTATTTGCATTTGCACTTAGAGCAGCTGCACTAGAGCTGCAGGGCACAAGAATATAAAACCAAGAAGAAAAAATAATAAAACATTATCTTCTCCATTTAATAAGTTTCCTTTCTTTTTTAATGGAAACATTTGTATTAGTAGATACTATTTCAGCATTGTAAGGTAATAAATCACATAAACCTTGTATTATTCAAGCTGACTGAACTGCCAGATAGAAGTATCATCACTCACTAACAGCACAACTTGCCTTTAAGCTTTTCTCAATTTACGGTATTTCTGAGGATTCACTTTGTATCCAAAAATGTTATTCAAAACATAGAAAGCGGTGCAAATGTAATGAGCCAGAAATCATTCTTGGTCTAAACGTTTTAAATAGGAAATAAGTTACAAAGTTACAAATTTATTTTACTGTGTTGTACATCATTAACTAATCCAGACACATTTCTGAGAAAACAAAGATGAAGATTTCATTTAATTATAGTAATTTAATTCTATATTCAATTAATTAAAAAGTCTGCAAGTCATCACATATTCTTAGAAACAACTTCTAAGTTTCAAGACTATTTTTCAGCCAGCCTGGATAGTTTACAATACATCCATCAAAGACTGGAAAAATAATTGTCACTTATTGCGTTAGCACATTCACTAAATAGTATGCATTCAATAAGGAGAAAGAAACAGAGTAATGAGAAGTACCAATTTATTAATTAAGAACCATTATTACTGAAAAGGCAATTCCAGATTGCTGGTTGCTGCATCAGTAGTGCCAGGTGTGGAAGCTCCTTTCCCTATGTGACCGGCTATCATGCATTAGAAGACTGAGATCTTACATATACAGATGAAGGAAGCAAAGTACCGGTTTTGATTTTGCCCATTCCCTTGATTCCCAAAGTCCTATTTTTGTAGCTGTTATAACAATGCCCTATTTACGTAAATGTATTATCCATTAAAATCTCACTATAATACTTTCTCATATCTGGCAGGAACGACCCTATACCAGGCTTTCTGCCATCCCTATTAAGACTTTCCCCCTTTTAGTGAAAATGATTCCAACTGAGATCTTTTCCAATCATCTCTCTCTTTCACTTTGGAGCAAAGATAAGGCACCTATCAAAAAACAAAAGAATCACTATTTTAGAAGCATCAGAAGAGTATCGCAGCATGGACTAATGGTCTATACCTGTTTTGGTGCCAAAATTCAGGTATTAACTCACATTTGACAGTACTTAACATCCTAAAAGTTCCCCTCTTACCCAAAGTAGGTGTGTATGTAGGGAAAAAGTTCTTAAGAGGTGTAAGAATAGCATACAATTAGTACCCATATTACAGTAGCTGTATACCTTTAATAATATTTATGGTTTTCTGTGTGGTTTTCTTTTTATGTCATCACAGTATAGGCCTAAGATACACTCATTTAGCTGTTTAAAACAGTCCTAAAACAACTTTTACTAGTATACCACTTTTCATGAGCTGTTTAATTGCATTGCTCTTGAAGGACTGTGAGGACAAAGGAAACGTGACTCAGTTCAAGCAGCATATTTATACACACCCACATAAAATACAGACTAAAGATTCAGCGGAGCTGCATATCACACACCTGTCACACCAATAAGAAGGAAACAAAATTATCATGCAACTTTCATAAGCTTTAATCTGACTTTCCATTTCAGTTCAATGACCAATTTAGCAATATCAAAGACTTTGGGCACAGTCGCCAATTCCTCCCAGTCGTCTGAGAAATATTTCTTCCTTCCTTTCTGAAAAATTAAACATTTAATTCCCTTGAAGAGGCACATTCCAATGGTTAATTAGGCAACATTTTACAAGAAGAACTAAAAATTGTCATCAACACAGCAGGCAAATATTGACATTTTTATAAGCACAGCCATGCCACAGTTTAATTTCTGGTTCCAGAGCTCCTTCAGGCAGGCATTTGCTGCCCAGGCTAGGCAAGTTGAGAACCTCAACACTTACTGCAAATCCCAGCTTTCTGATACTTATTCAAGCTGGCAAGAAACATTCCTCCTCCATCACTTTCAAATATTTGACAGCCTGGCCATCCATTAAATGCATCTCCTAGAGATGTCCATGGATCACTATATAATTCTTCCTCCCAGCTACTGAAAAATAATGTGAAGCGTAGGAAGCTGGGAGAGCTCCCAGGTCCCACGGTGCCTGACAGGCAGGGGTAAAGCAGAAATAAAAGTCAGCAGGGTGAAGGCACAGGACTGATGGGAGAAGGCCAGTAACAGATTACACTGATTAATGGGTGGATATAAGATACTCTTACTCACTGAGAAGCTGGAGAGCAGGGTTAGCTGCTGGGCAGGTAACAAACAGATATTTGCAGTGAGAATCGATGCAGCCCCTTGCCAAAAGTCACGACACTCAAATCTGTGCAAGGGCAACACCAACTGCCACACGCTCACAGGGAATAAATAAGGGAAATTGGGAAAAAAAATTTAAAAAGGCAAAAGCAAAATAAAGCAATACAACAATAAACCCCCAAGATGCCCTTTCTTCTCTTTTCCCAGAAATCCTACAAACTTTAAGTAAAATCCCATTTTTATTCTAAACGAAGTTCTAATGCTAGCTGTGGCAGATGTAATTCAGTAATGCTGTCTTCCTGAAGTGGAAGATGGAGCCACAACCACTGTGGTGGGTATAGACATATACATTCAACTATAGGGGCAATTAGAGAGAATAAAATACAGATTAGGTCCTCCTTCTAGAATACATACCCTGCCAGAGGAGCTGAGGCTGGGGAGAAGGGGTTAGGGCTTAATTACTAGCTGGGACCCAAACACTTTCTTTTTGACAGTTCAAAATGTAAATCTGCTTAAGTGACATAATTTTAACCATGTACTGACACACATGTATTAACAGAAATGCCCAGCTATTTCAGTAATTTTTAAACTTTTCTTTGGGTGGTCTGAGAAAACATTTATTTTCCCTTCATTTACATACCACCACCCACTCACAGGATAAAAACAAACAAAAAAAACCTCACAGGGTCAAAGACGAAATATTTAGCATAACCACATTCAAACAGTTTCATAAATCTGGTCCTGTTCATACTCTATTTAAGACTTTGTGCTCTGCAACACTGAAAAAATGAAATCTTTCATATCATAGGAAAACTGTATGTGTTACAATCACTATAAAACATGTCCAATTCATTTTTGGAAAAAAGTTCACCTTCAGCAAACACTGCTTCATCTTTTAAGAGCTAAGACTAGAGCGTTTAGTCACACTGTTATGGCCTTAGTTCTAACAGCCAAAAATTTGTAAGAGCCAGCGTCGGTCAGAGCTGGGAGCAGTGGAAGACACCCAAGGCAGCCGGTGCCCTCCAGCCCTCTGTTCTTGCGCTACCTTCACTGTAGATCAACTGAGGGCAGATGTATCAGCGAATGATCCAGAACTTTATCTCGTTAACCAAAAATTGTTTCCATTCTGAGATTTTTTTAAACACACATTTACATTTGCCAAATGTTCAGATGATGTTTTCAAGCTCCGTATGTCCATCAAGATGACATTTTTACGAAGTTTTATCTAAATCAGAGCAGCCAATTAGGCTCAGGAAGAATTCATTGCTTTTGTAATTTAAGACAAGCTCTGAATGCTCAATTTTGTAACCTTACTGTCATTTCAAACCTATATCCAAGAACGTTTACTTAACACGTAGAAAATTTAATTAGATAAAGAAAAATGAATTGCTAAGAACTTAAGAAGAAATATTTTCTAACTACCACAACAACAGTTTTGCATAAAAAGCAAATACAACATTCTCATTTTTATTCAGCTGGTAAAGTTTTGCCTTTATACTTCATGTACTGTTACATTGCCAGTGATCATGTAAAATAGCAACACTGCTTATTCAACATAGTTCTTTTAACACATTTATCTCCATGTCTTCTCTATTAGTAAGTTGAGCTGGTAGTATGGACTAATAAAAATGCCTTTGAACATCTACTAATACTGTCTAGTTAATCATCTGTTGGGTTTACAACCAATATTAAGCTCATTTTATACTCTCCATGTTCTACTGGCATAAATCTTTTAAACTATTTCTTTTTTACCACTGAACAGGTCAAAATAAATGGTTCCTCTTATTATTAAAGATTTCTGGGGAAAGGGAGAAAAGCAGCCAACACTCATTTGCTGAAACCATTAACGACTTTCTTTAATGACCAAGGAAAAATTGTTAGAATCAGAATAAAAATGCAAAGTTCAGTGTTTCAAGACGTAAATATTTAACAGAAAACATATTTCTCTGTTAAAAAAGCTAAACTTTTAAGTTACAATTAAAAATATATGCATTCCACTGTAACATTATCTTGAAAACAGCATTTTTTAAGAAGTGAAATGGAAAAGGAGATGCAACCTCCCTTCCTTTCCCAGTCCATGGCTGAATTTGGAATTCCTAACACAGATGTTAAAGAATATGAAATACAGGGAAGGTCCTCTGGGTTTGATATTCACCTGTCTTTTCAGCACCACCAAACTCTTACTTCCTCAATTAATATCTGCCAGAATCAGTAAAATGACATCCCTCTGCTGCTACTATTATTTCATTCAACCTTGATATCATGAACAAGAATGTAATTATGATAATGAACCAATTATTTTTATACAATATAGCAATCAAAAATACTACTACTCCCTCTCTTTTCTCATGATAATACCTGAACATTCTGGTTTTATTTCCTCTTCAATTGCTCACATACAATTATCATCATTAACATTTTACTTGGATTTTATTTCTCATTTCTAAAATAAAAAAAAAAAAAAAAAAACGGAAAACAGTGAAGTTTTAGAATATTCATAACAGCATGTAGATGTATTATTTATGTAGGACAATAAACAAATATTTTAATGTTTGCAATATTTTACAGGACTTACTGGTAAGAATTTTGAATGACAGCACATCTGCCTGTTAGGACAACTGTCAATAATGCAACAGCTACACCATCATATGCACTGCATATTTTATACAGTTTATATAAAAACAGTGTTGGTTTGATGTTGAGAGGATTTAATTTTTTTAGTAGTTTGTAGACAATCCAGCCATACCTGCCTTCCGAGAGACATTTTGTCCCATAATTCTTGTAGTTTTCATAGAATTTTGTCCAATAACTGTTATATTAAACCCAAGAATTTGGAAAAAAAATATTATTTGCAGTCTTCTGATTATGAAAATGAAGTGTCCAAGTTATTGTGAGGTCAGATGTCTTACATACCGTGGAAAAGCAAATCAGTTAGAACCAAGTATGTAATAGTGACTTGAATAGGTTTTCACTCACTGAAATTTAATTAATACAAACCTGTTATCCTAGTCAGACTATTGACTCTGTTAAAATAGCGGCTCCACAAAAAACTCCTGGATTTGTCCAGAGAAAAGAATCTTTCACCTCCTGGTCAGAAATTAATCTTCCAACTTTGATCATTGTAGACTTTATGCTCAAACTATATATACACGTAAGTTGCAGAAGAAAAGAACAACATTTTTCTGCTACCATGATTACTTTTTTAGACAAAGCTAAGTTACTCTAAGATAGATGCACTTATGATGAACTGTACAGTTTCACAATCAATTTTTCACTTGAGAGACAACCTAAGTGTGCAAGAGCAAGTTAGCTATTATTGCCTAGAGACCGTTTTCTTTACTCATATTTATAACTGGAACAAAAATATAAACCTGAAACTCTCTACATTTAATTTAGACAAACTGCAGTTTACTGTTATCCACATAAGAATCATGTCTGCTTTCTTAGTTTACTTGTAGGACTGCTCTATGCAGATTGTAGCTCTATCTGTAAATCATGGCTCAGTTAAGCAAAGATAATTGCTATTGATTTAAAAGAAGTTTCAGATTTTCCTTAAGAAGTATCAAACTGTTGATAGGAAAGAGACAAACTAATATTCCACATGGAATACCTCCATGTCTAAAAAGTTGTAAGTAGCAGAAACTAAACACACCTTTCTGCCACAGCAAACATTCATTCTCCACTGCTAGTGAGGGACTTCACAACCGTCATGATTCCACAGCATGCTAAAGCAGTACCACAGGGACAGGCAACTTCCATAAAGCAAATTCAGAACAAACCTATAAATAAGCACATAAAAAATCAGAAGGCAAAAAAAATTAAACAAATTACCCATACGAGTTCCCTGGATGATTCACGAAGGAGAGGGTACTGGTGGACAGTGTGTTGTGATGATCTAAATTACGCCCACATGCCCCTGGATGCTTTCTAATTTCCCTGACTAGCCCAATATTTAACTCTCCATAGCATAATAATGTCTGGAAGGTCATTCCACACATTTTTTGTTTCTGTGAAAAACTGCTGCCAGGCATCTGTTTTGAACCTTTACTCCTCCTATTCTTTTTTCCATTTATGCCATCTGATCACATTACTTGCATCCATCTCAAAGTTCTAATTTAAGAGGACATTCCTCTGAATCATGGCCTAGTCTTGCCTGTACTTTTCCACATGTATTGAAAGAGATGTTTATGTTCAGTCTGAAGCTATTAAAAAAAAAAAATTAAACACAATCTGTTACCTGTCATCCATCACTACCCCAAATGATTAAGAATAAATCTTCATAGAGGCTTATTAAAATCAAAAAAGTCCAACTTTTTTGACAAATGAATTGGCTCGGGCAACCAATTGATATAAACGTAATCCAATGTACTAAGTACAGCACATTGGCACCAGGTAATGAACAGGACAGGCAGAATGATTCTGCATTTATACAATCACACCTCCAAGTTTCCTTCGCTAGGAGAAATATGCTAGCTAAACAGAAAAAAAATTACAACTGTTAGCCATTATCTTCTGCTCCATTTGCTCTATGTCCCAATTCCTTTCTTTGGAGTTCAGAAAAATCCTCAGCCTTATGTCCTTATGAAGGACACAGAAGAGCAGAGCAAGTTGAATATAAGAAGATGGACCGCAATAAGGACCACTTTTTCCTTAGTTGCACCCATGTTTGCTTACACTGAGAAAATTCTAGGATTCTACCTAATCTCATTTGAGATCTTCCTACCCTGTTTTAGTTTGTACTGTTAAAAAAACAAGAAAGAGATAAATCAGGGGCAGAAAACTTATATGTAGCCAAAACTTCATGCAAAGAAGTTTTAACATAATCTAGATCTTATTGGACAAAGTGTTTCTCTCCACACTTAAGCTGTAACATTATGGTTTTATATTGACTACTGTAAAAGAACTGCAGTAACAAGAGACAATTGTCCTTTGCACCCTCATGATAGCGGATAAGACTATTTTATTTGAAATCCCACATTCCAAAATTGTTTTACTTTTTTCTTCATGAGGAAAGTTTAAAATAAGGAGCTGTCTGGTATTGTCAGAAAGCAATGCTGGTCTGTATATTAGTATGCCACCACTGCCCAAGTTGGGGACTTGGAGCAAGAAGCCCATTGTAAAACAGAATGAAATATCCTTTTGTGGTTTATTTTACTTTATTGGCAGTATGAGTTAGGTACCTCCATTCACCAGCAAATCTCATTCAGTAATACAAGGAAGTGGAAATTTATCTTCCTTAGTTTTTAGACTTCTATTGTTTTGGCTGGGATAGAGTTAATTTTCTTCAAAGCACCTTATATAGTGCTATGTTTTGGATCTGAGATGAAAACAGCATTGATAACACAGGGATGTTTTATCTACTGCTGAAGAGTGCTCACACAGCATCAAGGCCTTTTCTGCTTCTCACACCACCCCACCAGTGAGTAGACTGGGGGTGCACAAGAAGCCGGGAGGGGACACAGCTGGGACAGCTGACCCCAACTGACCAAAGGGATATCCCATCATCACATTCAGCAATAAAAGCTGGGAGAAGAAAGAGAAAGGTGAGACGTTCAGAGTGATGGCGTTTGTCTTCCCAAGTAACCATTACACGTGATGGAGCCCTGCTTTTCTGGAGATGCCCGAACATCTGCCAGCCAATAGGAAGGACCAAATGAATTCCTTGTTTTGCTTCGCTTGTGTGCATGGCTTTTGCTTTACCTATTAAACTGTCTTTATCTCAACCCATGAGTTTTTTCAGTTTTGCCCTTCCAATTCTCCCCCTCCCGGGCACAATGAGAGTGCAGCTGTGTGGGGCAGAGCTGCCCACTGGGGTTAAACCATGACACACATTTACTCTAATTCAGAGAATTTTAGACCAAGATCTATGGGTGCAATTAGGAACTCTAATATGCAGATATTCAGATGAGGCAATAGTGGGGAAATCTTATCCACATGTTAATGTTTATTTTTTCTCCACATAAATGGCAGCCATTTAAAGCAAACACCCCAAGAGTTTCGCACAAGCACCACAAAACAACTGATTATATAGAAACAAGTTAATTCTAGTAATGCACACAGCAGAGTGGTCAAAAGTAACAAATTTCTTCTTGGTTGAACCTCTGAACTGTTTAAAATGAAGCCAATTTCAGCCAAATTTGATAAAGCAAGTTTATCAGAAGGCTGATATTTCATATTCAGCTTTCAGCTTGAAGCAAATTTTTATAGCCTGAAGAATGGAATTATAATAAAATGCTGACAAGCCCTTACCATACAAAATAGTTTCTGCTAGAGGGTGGATTGCCTATTCTTGACATTTCAAAATAAATGAATTTACATTTAAGAAAAGAGATACAGTTCACATTCAGTAACTGTAACTTTTTATGGCTCTTTCTATTTGATAGATATGAAATAAATATCAACAAGACGAAGTTCAGATTCTCCTCTTTCTTAGTTCAAAGTTGAAATGCTTCAGACTTCAACCCTAAGGCCAATTAGGTCTATCAAGCCTCACATGACAGCAGTATTTAAAAAAGAGAAGTATCCTTTGCCAAAGCAGAAAGACATGCATTCATGTGACTCAGTTCCAACCCCTATGACTTAAGTGCAGCTCCAATGATCTAATGCAACAGACAGTTGATGTAGATGTTCTTCCTCCTCCTGCCGCATAATTGAGTTTAAGTTTTTTAAAAAAACAAAACTAGTTCTGAGCTTTCCACTAATAAATAGTGGTGCTACAAACAGCATGCAGAAGAAACACATATGCAATAAAGGGCTGTCATTTGCTGCCATTTACCACATGATTGCACAAGGAAACATCATGACACCAATCCAGCACCCAAAACTTATAACCAAGAATATGAATCCTGTTATTTCACTTGCAAACAGAAACCTGACTATTAAAATTAGAATGCCAGAAGTATCTCAGTTTATTTCCAATACATAGAAGATCATGAGCTAAAATGAATGTTTTAAAGACGGACTTAAACGATTTTCTGACCCAGTGTAGTAATTTCAGTTACTAAAAGATATAAACCCAGGAAACAGGGATCTTCCTCAAACTTTTTTGAAGTAGCCTTGATGTGATGACCTCCTGTTCACCAGAGGATACATTTTTCTCATTCCTTGGCAAAAGGTATAGCTTAGCATAAAGTGTGTTTTTTGTTTTAGTTGTGCTCGCTACCTTTGTGATCGTTTTATATGAAATTCCTTGTAAACTAGAAAAATAATTTATTACACACTTTTGCTGACAGCTGATAGACTGTAAAACTACCACTATTTTCACTGTTTTCGATTTGCTGTTTTTTTGATCATCATTTGATAAACCTCATTTTCAATAAGAACATAGTCTTTCAACGTTTGTTTGATTCATATCTGCTCATTTCCAAAACAAATGGTCACTGCTAGGTAGTTCTTTTCCATACAGATTTTTTTTCTCCCATATAAATTTCAGTTTTAAAAGATTTATTTTCAGAATACCTCATTCAATCACAACTGTTATACCAATAATACTATGAATAGCACATTTTTGCATTCTGTAATTTCTATGTAGATCCATTAAATAGTCCTAGGTTATAATATCTAGTGTTTTCACCTTCTGTAGAGTTGAACTGTATGAACAGATACAGTTCATGCAATTCATTTTCAGATAACTAGCCCCTCTTGACAGAAATTATCATTTTCTAATGTAAAATATGACCAGAGCATGCACACACACACAGAGAGTATTTTTGATAGCTCACTTTTTCGTTTTCCTCTTTTGGGTGTAACAGAGTTGGAAATTTTTTCATTACACTTGGGCGTACTATGTGAGAAGTTTCCAAGCCTTTGAAAACGTGATCTGTAGCAGGCATCACATAATGAAAAAGAAGAAATTAAATCGACAGAACATAA
The DNA here is from genome assembly GCF_047370975.1 of Nipponia nippon. Lineage (NCBI taxonomy): Eukaryota > Metazoa > Chordata > Aves > Pelecaniformes > Threskiornithidae > Nipponia > Nipponia nippon. The sequence goes on along the minus strand of NW_028262290.1, from coordinate 137,032,896 downwards.
AAAGTTATATACAATAGATTTCACAAGCTCATTGGAAGAATCATTTATACAATTAAACCCAAACTGAAGTATAAAGTCAGATCTTAAACTCCTAATTTTGCATATGTAATCCTGTCTTGAAATTATGTGTTTCAGATATGTTAGTAGTCCAAATCCACTTTGGATCTTTTCTCTCCTCATTGTCTTTTCTGACATTTAATGTATCTAATAGTCCTATCTGCAAATACACTTTTTATTGTAACACAGGATGAAGGAGTATTTTTACAACTGTATATTTTGTAAGCCACAGATACATCAGAACAGAATAATAATAAGCTGAGAGATACCAATTTTACAAAGAGGCTTACATTAAATAAATAAATTTAAATCACAGAATTCCCACCATAGCTATAAACACTTTGGCACTGGAAGGCTTTCTTTAGATTTATTTACAGCCTGCGACTCCTTGGGCCCAAGCAGGTTTTTATGTGGACATAACTGCTGCCATATCTAAGCGTCTTTAAATGACATTAAAATGAAAAATAATATAAATTTTTAAAAATCCATTATGAAATATTCTATTTTGTAGACACAGCAGTTCATCTTAACAGAGAGAAATAACAACAGACAGCAGGGCAGATGGGTGAAGGTGTTAGGTGAATGAGTAAAAAGGTAATATAAAGTGAACGCTATGTTAAAGTATTGCCAGGTTCTGATGCAACTATTGGAAGTAAACTCAAAGGAAGAAATGAGGCTTTGTCCATGCTCTGTGTTCTTCACATGGGCAGGGGATGGAAATTTTTATTTCTAGCCTTCATAGTGATATTATTTCACTCCTGCCACTATGCAGAGAATTTTCATTTCTATTATTTACAGCACACTGTGCCCTTTGCCTACTTGTTTAAAGAAAATGAGTAAAATACTTCCCCGTATGAAAATGAGATCTGCCATCTTTTTTATTATTTGGAGGCATTTATAGCTGGCAGAGGGGAAAACAGTGAGTGACACACCAGTGTGAAAATCTACAAACATCACCATCCCAATTACTTTAAGGGTCAACATACATAAAGGAAAAGGACAATCATCCAACTTCTGCTTCAGCATTTACACAGAACGTTTTATTGCAACTCTCCTTTTCCTCTGCCTTTGCTATACCAGAATGAAGATATTGAATATTCAACTATCATACCTTTTTCATTTCCTCACATCATTACAATTCCAGATCACTATCTAGTCTGCTTTGTATCTGGTTTTGATGCCACTGAATGTCTGGCTTCAGGAAAGAGCAAAACAATTCCTGTGGGGCTTTACCTAATGATTCTTTCACCTTATACTTCAGGGACTGACACAAATGAAAAAAGTCTTGGAGATTGTCCTCTGTAAAATACCACTCATTGCACTGCAATTTGAATGCAATTTGGAATTCATCAAGGACTTGGACCATAATTTATAGTTGCCAAATATATGTTAATTGATTCTAATGACATTAAAATAATCTCCCATTTTGGTGCTATTGTAGGGCAAAGAGAAATGAATAAAAAGCAATTCATTCTTACTAGATTTTATTTCATAGTACTTATGAAAGGATCTTACATGATTAAATTTCACAATAATATTCCACAAGAAGAAAAGATCGAAACAAGCTCTTCTATAGACCATGAAAATCAGTCACTTGAACTCACTAAAAAAATAAATAAATTAGTTTTCAAATATAAAAAGTCATGTTCTCAAGAGTATCTAAAACATACTCTAAGATATGGTTATCAGTAGATAGGGCACCATTACTCAGTTTATATTTGGATCCCATTTCCTTCTAGATTCAAAGGATTCAATAGATTACTAATTAACATTACCTACAATTATTTTTATGTTACTTGATCTTTTTAAGATCTAACTAAAGCGATAATGAAGGGTTAAATGTTGGCATGTGGCTATACTTAGCATTAGTTAGGTATGTGTATGCATAGACACAGATACAGCTTAACGAAGCAGTCTCCTAACAATACTGTTACCAGACCAAGTGCAATCTATGTTATCCTAGAGCCATTAGTAGATTGCTGCAAATTTATAATTGCAAAGGAGGTTTAAAAGTTAGTAACAACACGTTACAGTTGTGTCTGTGTCACAAAAGTCCTGGTACACTTTCTTGTTCAATTCACATTTCGTGATAGCACTTTAAAACCAAAACAGTCACTACAAATCATCCTTAAGTTGAGAGTCACCCTTCTGAGCGCATACTTCAACAAGCCCTCCATATCCTTCAGAAGAAAAATTGACAAAATTTTCATTGTCACTTTTCTTAGTTATTTGACTGACATCAGTGTGTAGAGGAATTAACGGTTTTCCTGTGCACCAAACTGAAAGTATAAAACCTATGTAAATCTGGAAGACGTACGCTCATTAAGTGCTAAACTAAAATATTCCAATCCACTACGCTCTGTAAACTGAGAGTAGGCTTTTTAAACAACGTACAGGGATTTAACTACAGAATTCATTAAAGTGAGTGCAAGTCATACAGCTAAAATTTACTGCCATAGAAAAGTTATCTTTAGAATACATCTAATAAAACTTAAGTATGAGCTGTGGTACCTGAATATTTTAAATAGTCATCAGAGACAAAAAATTTTGTGAGGCTGCAGCATAAAGCTGAAGGAAAAACACAGAGCTTTATGATGCCTGTGTCCAGCAATCATGGTAATATATTATACACTTCTTCTAACTGTCTAATTACTGATGTTCTGTCTTTTATTTCATTTATTTTGACTACCCAAACTGTCTCTAAAGTGCCTATCCGCATTTGCATTTTAATGAATAATAATTGATATTTATTCAGCTCATTCTATTTGCATCTCAGAGGTTCATTTACAGATTAATATTTCTTATTACCTAAAACAAACTATTCATAGATATTCAGATTTGGGAATTACTAGCAAGTGAGCAAGACACTGTGGATAGCATTATAATTTGGTCAACCTGTTGGCCTCAGCTTTAGCTTTTGCTTTGCAGTAGGTGCCAGTGATGGCTGGGGACGCCTGGACTTTAGGAAGTTGCACTGCAGTTCCAGGGAGATGAAGAATTTAAGAGACTGCTCACTGAGATGCATAAAGGAAGATTTCAATTGATGCCATTCTTGCCAAAGCAAGTTCTGTAAATCACCCAGGAGAAATGAGTAGTAGTCACTGCTTTCCACAATGATACTGACAGTAAAGAAAATACTGGAGTATATTGTGATCAAAAAGAAAAAAACCATTATGTCAGATACCCAGGCTTGTGTAAGTTTATGAACCAGACTGACCGGTATATATTGTGCCTTAACCATGCAAGTCCAACTAAGAGCAGAGAAAATATCCAGCATTAATTCCAGAAAGTGCTTCCCACCTGGGTTGGTTTATTTGATTTCTGATTTTGACAGTTACAACTCAGTAGTCACTTAAAACCAAACTTTACTGTTATAGTAAATATGATTACATAGTTTACAGCTGTGAATATCCACAATATAAAGAAACAAACGTAGACAAGCACAGATGAGACATTTTGATTTCATATTCATGACCGGTTCTCTGGCAGATCAGATTTAAATGTCAAGCTTCTGCGAAGAGATTTCCCCCCCGACATTAATCTCTCTCGCCCATACATTCTTCTCAGGAAATTTATATTCCAGCATCTTAGAAAGTACTTTGTATTCTTTTCTTATATATCTCCCTATTTCCTGGGATAATGCTGAACCTAATCTAAACCAAGCATTTGTGCAATGGGCTGCCCTAAATTTTAAAACTGTCAAGTGAAGGCTGCACTCTCTGAACACTATCATCCTCAGATTAACCTTTTATCATGCACAGAATCTATGTAAAAATACAAATTATAAGGTAGATAGCTAAGCTAGCCTCCTAGGCAATGCAGCTTAAGGATGAAGTAAGTCACTCTCCAAGCAGACATCTAGAATAAATGAAACACACCCTAAAGTGCTTCTCTGTCTTCTCCAGCTGTAAGTGTAACTTATGCTAACTTAGCTATACACACCAACACTGTAGACAATGAAAAAAGATCTTTCCTTATGAAAGATAGTAACAAACATTATACATTTTGAAAGAATTAGCAATATTTACATACACATTTTGCAAAGCCTCAAGAACACTGCAGATAGGCAACACCTAAAGCCAAAAATGTAATCTAATCAAGAAAGGCATTACAAGTATTTTTAAGAAACTTGGGGAAGATGAGGAAGAGTACTACCATAATGATGTCCAGTGGTATAATCTCTGGGAATAAGGATCATCCAAAAAGAAAGCTACAATCAAGTCATATTATCCCTGGTTAGAGAAACTGAAGGTTCTCAAATAGCCTGCCTTATTTATTTATATATATTTATATATTTCCTTTAAATATATGAACAGAGAAAGCATAGTTCTCAGAAGATTTCAGGTCACACTGACCAAACTCAAAAGACAGATAAAACAGCTGATGAGGAGATTCATTACTGTTCAGTATAACGTAAAAACAACTCGTAGTTCTACATTTTTGTAACTTGGCTCTATTATTACAAATCTAGGTTTTTAAATAAGCATTCTTGTACCCACATATCTTGTCCAGTGATGATCCCGATACATCATTCCATCAGACAAAGCAAGACTCAAGGAAGGACTGTCAACACGCACCACCAAAGAGGTGGTGTAGAGTTCCCACCTCGAGTTGCTTGCCTGGCAATCCACTCTACTATAGCAAAGGCAAACAAGAATTACTATGCTGAGGCTGACTTGGTAAGTGTAGGCCTAGAGCATTTTGGCAAGAAGCAACATACAGGGAAGAGAACCTACATCAGTCCCTTTTTCACTTCCTTAAAGTTTATTTTTTTATTGTCTGCAAACTGGTATGTTTTGCTGGAACCTTAACTGTTACATTTCTTGCTGTTTACCAAACTCAACATTTAGTCTTACGAAGAGGTTGAAAACTGAAGAGTTATCAACTTAAAAATTTTTATGATGTTTAAGCATAACTGTGTTAGTAACGTCTGGCTTACCTAAATAATTTTTGTGAAGTAAAAAACTAAGAGAAAGAAGAATTTCCATTGCAGCACAGCATTCTTTTAAAAAAAATCCTAGGCCATTAACACTGTTAATAACTTTCCCATCTAATTATTTTTAAATAAGTGAGGGAATAAGTGAAGATAGTTCCATCATGTTTCAAATATTTCAAATCACAGAGTTGATAATGAAAGAGAGATAAAAGAAATAAGATCAGAGTACACAGCAGATTTAAAGAAAGCATATAATCATTGCATAGCATGAGATGGCCTCTGGGCTGCAGTCAGTCAGGAACCCCTTATAAAATTATTACAGCGATACAATGGAGTGTTTCTGGTTCAAAAAGTAAGAGTACTAATGCTGAGTGAAGTCCTTGCCCCATTTGATCTTAATAAAGGATTAAGGCAGGGAGATACATGGTTCCATAAGGCTGGATCCCTACGGCTTCGCACAGTGGTTCTGGAAAACCAGTGTGATTGCTGTGGAGTTTTTAACATGGGCCTGCAGCAACTTTTTTAATATGCTGATAACTCTGCTAACATAAAAAAACAAAAACATGCGATAAAGATGATGATGTCTGGAGACTTGAAGAGAAACGGGACTTAAGATTAGTAAAGATAAGCCAAATATATCCTTGTAAGATGACAAAAATGGTCTTAATCTAGCCAGCTAAACTTGATAACCATGAATGCCAATGAATCCAAACATTTAGATGCAAAGGAACATTAAGCCTAAAAACAGTGTGGAAGAAAAACAGTTAAATCAGTTACTGAGAAAGACCGATTGCAGATTTACAAGGCCATCATATGGCTTCTTGTTTTCTACAGAATTGGGACACTATCATTTATCTCCAGAGGAAAAACACATTTAAAAAAATTAAAACTGAAATAAAGTAAAATTGCCAGTAAAGGGAATAACATAGGGCTAAAAATAGCATGTGATAAGAGGTATAAATAGAGATGCAGGTAGAAAGAAAACTGGGCAGATCTCAGCGGGCAGGGAAATGTCAAAGTCAACTAAGTTCATTTAAACAACCTATAGCCAGCTTCCCATGTAAATCCAACATTAAGAAGAAGAAGAAATAATCTGCAAAAGGCCAAGGGCTATGACTGGAAATGATAAAAATACACAGGTTACACGAAGACATCTGAATAACATAAGAATGGCCAAGAGCTCCAAGTGCCCAGAAATCTGGCAGGAGCTGGAGGAACATTTAAGACTGCAGAAGCAGAAAAGGGATGTAGTACTGAAAAGACAGGAAAGAATCAACCAACATGAAGATGGACAAATTTATGATCTATAAATATTTTCATGCGTAGTGCCAATTAAATGGATTTGTGTTTAAAATATGAAGTACTGAAGTCCAGTCTAGAACAGTGCTGGGCCGAGAAATTGTCTTCATATACATGAAATTCCTATGTTTTCCTGAAGGTAAAAAAAAGTTAAATAAGAAAAAGCAGAAAACATTACTTTGAAATTTCAGACACTGCAGACTTGTTCATGTTTGGTAACTGAATGGATGCATATCTTAAAAACAAAAACAATTCCCTCTTCCTTTTCCCCAACTCTTCTCCCCTCCCATATGCCAAAAAAAAAAGAAAACCCACAGCCTTAATTACTGCACAGATAATTTCTAAAAAAAACCTTTTAAATAAGTGGTCAAAAAACATATACTTTGCTTTTACCACTAAGCGGCTTTGTTTTTCCCATATTCTTTCATCCTTCCTTCCACATGCTTGAATTTTTTTATTTGAAGGTTTGCATATTGCAATGCTTTGTTTGTTGATTGACATTGCTAAAAAAAAAAAATCTATTGGCACTGAAGAACATTAATTTAATCTTCACTTAAACATTCTTTGTTTGTGCTTCATTGTGCTAGAAACTTATTACTTTTTTTCCAAGCACAGTTGCACTTAATCCCATGTAACACATACAGGAGATAGTAGCAGAGATCATTATAATGAAAACATTTTAAACAGTTGGTTTCCACACTCTCGTTCAGCCAAACTTCAGGGAAACAGCATATAAAACATGTGAACCACTTCTTCAGTGAAAAAAAAAAAAACAAAACAAAACAAAACAAAGCAACAATCGCACTGATTGACAAGCATTTTAATCTAAGGATTTTTAATTCTCAAACATTGAATTCTATCAAATGATCACATTATTCTGCAAGTTTTTGGTGTATATCTTTGTATCTAAATTCCTCCTATTTTTACTTTTGATGACATTCACTAAAAATAAAATTTAAAAAACCTATTCATATTTCTAGTATGTTGACTTAATGCTTAACAGAAACCACCAGTAACTATTCACCCAGGACAGTATTTGCAGATACAAAATGAAAAGAATGTTCATCTTGGATGCTATTTGAAAAGGGCAAGCTTTTAAACAGCTTTTAAAAGAAAACTGTATTTTATATTTCAGTTCATATTGCTTGCCTCACTTCCACAAACCACCACAAACCACTTCAGTTTATCAGGCTGTAACATCAGTTTCTGAATACAAGAACTCAGGGATATGAAATATCCATACCTGTATAAGAAAATAAAAAGAAATAAAAAATTACCACTCTTCCATCATGGGCTACAATTCAGGGAGAACAACAGTGACTACTTGCTTCTAAACCTGGTGTGCGCAGTCTGAGGAACATCCAGGAATACAACATCAACTCCATCTCCACTGTGTCACAACTTGTCCCTTACAGAAAAAGCGCTAAACTGCAAACACAGAGCTAGCACGACTTCTCTCCAGGATGCAGGACTTGTAATTCACCAAGTCTCCTGCAGTGCATGAAATGGAATTTCTCAGATCATTGAATATATATACCCGTACTTTTTAATTATCAGCTGCTGAACAAATAGGTTGGAAACAAGATCCTTATATTCATTTTGACCCTTGTTCCTTTCAGAATTCATGGGTTTCCTTATCCCTCTCATGAGCAGAGTCTCTAAGCATCTCCCCATAGTATAGTATGTGAAAATCACCTCTTCCACTGGAGAAAAAACGTAGGCAGTGGAGGCTTGTTCTAGGTAGTGCTAAATGTATCCTTCTAGAGTTATGGTGACCTGAAGACCTAAGTGAGGCAAGGTTGGTGGTACAGGTAGTAACTTTTTCCCCTCCAAACTGGCTGGGGAGGAGAAAATAAATAATAAAAATCAGTCCTTTATCAGACACAGATCCAGCAAACTTCAGAGATGATTGCAACTGGTATGTTGTTCTAAGAAGGCATTTCTGTTTATGTTGTGATTTTTATAATCATATACTTGTCTGTGCCGTTCGGTTATAGAAAACAAGGTCAAAAAATGTATTTCTGTCTATTTACGAAAAGTGTGGGTCTGTGATTGCCATTAGTTCTTGTCTGTGTAACTATTTCAGACTCACCCATGAGGAATTCTTATCTTCAAGGCAAGGAAGCTCAGCATTCACTGTGCAGAGCCCTGTTGTGCCAAAGGAGCAAAGCACAGACAGTAGCTAAATAACAAAACCAACAGTGACCGCAGTTCAGTTTATCTATAAATAAATGGGTTTTATTAGTTCAAAAATCCTTGTAACTAACTCAGAGAAAGTTAAGAATAAACAGTTTTCACAGTTTGAAGAGGGAATAACCTTTTTGTTCTTGTAGTCCTTTCCATGCTTGAAGACAATATTTAGCCTTACTTTCTAATCAAGCAAAGAAAGCTAAATTTTTTTATAACATAATCATATAATCGAGGACAAACTCCCAAACTGCCATTTATTTTCTAAAATGCCCCCAAAAATTATATTTAAAAGAATTATTTCAAACCTCTCTAGGAATATCAGCTACTATTTCTCAGGATATATGGTCACTTCTATCAAGCCCCCAAATATGAACTTGCTAAATAAACTGACTGCTCTAAGTGAACATTTAGACCAGATGCTAGCTGAGCTTTAGAAATTCTATTTTTAAAAGTCATTAAACTTCATATAGTGTTATATTCTATTTATATAAAAGTAAGTAAAACATGAAACCCTTTTTGAATGTGTGGCTCAACAACAGACCACAACAGTTTGATGTACATCTGGAAGCTGGTTAGTATGGGATATGCAAAATAAAACAATTACGAAAAATTGTTGATCAAGGGTCAGTTGGTTCTATTGTTCTATTAAAAGAAACGACTGTTGAAGTTACAAGAAACTGTGACAGCACCCTATAATCTGTGCAAATGCTCAGGCCAAATCATAACTGTGACACAGCGGTGCGTGTTTTCACTGGCAAAAGCAAAATGACGTAGAAAGACATTGCAAGGACATTTCTTTTTTAACGTCTAAAATGGCCTCTTGTGATTCCTGGAGCTGAATGAGCCTAGACAGGGTGTAAATAAGGGCAAAATCCTACCTCATGTCACTGTGATTGGCTACTACAGAGGAAAAAAAAAAAAAAAAAAACCAAAAAAAACCCAACCCTTCAGTCAGTAGAAATAGATTGTGTGTTATCCGAGTTTCATAGGAAAAGCCCTTCTGAAGCATGGTTAGGACACAAGATATACGCTCACCACAGAGCGTGACGAGTCTTGTGCCCTACACATTCACCTCAGTGCACCATTCCTAGAGATAAACAGCGATTTCTGTTTTACTGTGGAGGAATCCAGCACATACATGGGCGTGTTCTGGACAGGCTAAAAATACCAAGCACATGCACTTTGCAAAAGCAGCAGGACCTGGACTTCCAAGCTACTTCTCCATCTAATGTGCTAAACATCAGGAATTTCAAACAAAAATTTCATTACAGAGATGACAGAGACTCAGGGAACCTAAAGCCGTTCAATAGAGAGATATATACATACAAACAACGTATGTATCACCCATATGTAATTGCTACCTTTGCCTTGCTTATTTAAATAGGCCAGGTGTTCAGCCTTGATCCGGAAATAAACATCCCACAAACTCTACATAAGACTGACTGAAGTGTCTCCCAGAGGGTGTCTCAGGTTCTCAGGGGCCTATTTTTATCCTGTTTGAACACCTTTGCTCTCAATTTTATTTGAAATCTGAAGTCTTTTGTTTGCCCTCTTTCTAGGGAAAGTTACACCATTCCAAGGGGGCATCTTCTCCTGGTGCTGTCAGGCAGGCAGCGTGCAGCTAAACTTGAGAACGAATGCATGCACCCAGACCCTCTGGAGTATGGCAGGTATTATTTACACTTTCAATACAGAACCAGCTCACAGCTCATGTTTGAATAGAATAGACTGTTTCAGTCAGAAGGAACCTACGACGATCATCTAGTCCAACTGTCTGACCAATTCAGGGCTGACCAAGTTCAAGCATGTTGTTAAGGGCATTGTCCAAATGCCTTTTAAACACTGACAGGGTTGGGGCATCGACCACCTCTCTAGGAAGTCTGTTCCAGTGTTTGACCACCCTCTCGGTAAAGAAATGCTTGATGTAATTGAGAGTCCAAAAAACAAAATAGAAAGCTTGTGATAAAGTAGGTATGTACAATACCCCTGAAAACATTTAGCTACTTCAAGTAAATAACGCCTGAAGTAGTTCTTATGCACGGCCAGTTCACAATATACCTTACTTACTGTCAAGTTTTTAGATTTGATACTGCTTCATGGCATTTATATGGGCATTTCCTTCTGTACCACGTAGAACATGCCAATATTTCTAATTCGTCTTCAAACCCAATACTATCACTAAGCCTGGAAGACTATCACTAAGCCTGGAAGGCAAAGACAATTTAGGGCCTCCTAAGGGCAACGTATTCTTTCACTCTGAGCTATTTCCTTCTCAGGAAAGCCATCTCACAGGAATCCATGTAGCTTTTTACTAGATAAGACATAGATGATACACAGTAAAACAAAAGACAACATAGAAGCTCTAGGTGTGTTGAAGCAGCTACCTAACATTTCCTAAAGTGGGGCCATCTTCTGCAAAATAAATTCCTGTCAATACATCCATGCCTCCCTGGAAGTTTCTAATCCATTAAGATCTTGGCACTAACATTCAGAATCAACGGTACAAACGGCCAGATTGTGGTTTATGAGCTACCGTAAAGAGTTGCATTCCCCTGGAACAACAGAGGTCAAAGTCCAGAGTCATTCACATAAGAGCTTACTCAAGGAGATTTGGCCAGTTTTGTAAGACAATGCTGAATATTCACTAGAGGAAAGGGCAAGAATTACTATCTCAGTTGCAATTATCTAACCTCGTAAAGTGTAGTATCTTGTGCTGCAGAATGCTTCAATGAAAGTAAGTAACTATTAACAGAAAATACCATTTCCCCATAGTTTATGCAATAAGAACTATGGATCCAAGTCCTCTGGACAAAAGGAGAAGATAAATACTAGGCTTATCACTAAAGAAAATGTCTGAGCCACTGGTCTACCTGGTAAATTTGAATGCAAGAATGGATGTTCCTCTAGCTCTTCAGTTTCTTGACATCTACAAGTACACCAAGCTGAAAGATGATGTCATTTATACTTTGGATAAATCTACAAAGCAAACGTGAAATTAAAAACGGTTTGGGCTCTTCCAAAATACCACCTCAAACAAAACACACTATTAGCCATAAAAAGAATTTAATGACCTTTAAACAGGAACCACAAGTTCCATTTCTTCAAAACCACTTCTGAATTAAGGCCTGAGTATCATGAAGCTTTCAACTTCTATCACCCATTTCAGTCAAAACATAGTCTTGTTTTACTGTTATCTACAACAAAGACACTACTATCAAACTACTTGCACCACAGTTCAGTTGTCTTGTATTGAATTGTTGGCCAGTACTCCCAAAACCCGTGGAGGCTTTCATTCCACAACCACTGTGCACAGAGATAAATCTGATACCAAATAGGTCTTGCTGACACTGGAATCATTCTTGCAGATTCTCTCCTTCAACACAACCTCAGTTGCTTTATCAGGTTGTTTTTTTTTTAAGTCTTCCAATGATGACTTCATATATGTATTGTAAGCGACCTAACAACAAATTGTCATGGTAATTACCTCTCAGAAAGCAGGGAAACCATTGCAAAAATCTCTCACAGAACATGCCTTCAAATTAGGCTTCTGTACGTGCAGTTTTAACACCCATCTTCCATTTTCACAATATTCTTATTTACATAACAGTCATATTTTGTTTAACATTCTTAGATTAGGATCTTCTACAAGAAATACTATATAAAGGAATGGGCGTACAGAACACTAGGGCACAAGAAAAGCATATAAAACCAGATGTTTACTTCTAAAACCACATAGTTCAAGTATTAGTAAAAAAGAAGCCTGAAAGACTCATACTAGTATTTTGAAATTTGGGTGAGAGAATGCTACCACATCCAGTGCATCTGCAATTTTTACACTGCCAATTCCAAGAACAGAAGTTCCAACCAAGTGTTGGAAAAGTAACATTAGCTTAAAATGCAAGGAATTAAAATGTATTTTCTCTTTGTCAGAATGTAAATTTAGGCCAAAGGTCTTCTTTTTCTCTCCCTAGGGAAGGTTTAGAGATGCTTATTGTCCCATTTCACTCTACAAAATTTAGCCCATAGAAATTTGCTTCTATTATGGTGGATACCTAGTATTGGTCACATATTTGGCTTAGATTGCTTACTTTACTGGAATTCCTTTCAAGAATTAACTGATTAGTATGAGCATACAGTCTTATCCTGGCTACAGAATTAACATACTCACCCAAACCAATTCTCCCAGTGAGAGTTTTTTGTTGGGTATACAAAGGACTTTATAAACAATTCACCACGCATGAAAAAAAAAACCAACCCATAATGTTCATTTGCATTACACACATCCTTGTGATTTCACAAAAGGAGTGAATAATATATTAGACTATTATTCTCAATGAAAGAATACATGCTAATAGAGCATACTAAACAAATTCTGATCTTTACTGTATCCATGTGATCTTGCTGAGTGCACTGAAGCTGACTGAACAACCACAGACATACAGATTGCCTCATGGAGAGTAATCACACTGTCTAGCTAAGATACATAACATAAGTAAATCTCCTCTAGGGTGCAAGGCAAGAGTATCTCCATTAAAATTAGGTTCTTGACTTCAAACGTAGTAACTAAAGTAAATATGAGATGCAGGTGATGTGAATAGCTCCCAAAATCACTTTGGGGGAAAAAAAAAAAAAGTATTATTTGAGGTTAGTTATAGTCAAAGATCAGATCAAAAAATTATTAGCCAGCTTGCACTTAGATATGCCTGTACGATGACTTCAATAGTTTTGTGGTGAAATCGAACCTCAAATGAAATCATCAGTTTCAATGGCAGGACAGAGTGCTTGGATTTTACCTACTTTTTCTTTTATTTCACATGAATGATTATAATTTCTATTCAGTTTTGTCATCCTAGTAATCTATAACACCATAACATGACACATATCATGTTACCACAAATAGCTGAGAGGTAGCAGAAAATAAATTTTACTCACAGATAACCGTTCATTGATCTCTTAAACAATAGGCATCTCCAATTCATACAGATTATCTAAAAGGGGGAAACAATAAATTCTATCTTACAAAATGTAATACAAAATGTGACATGAATTTGTCACAGGATCTGCAACAGCCCTAGACCTATCTTATCAGAATGCCTTGAGCTACTTAGAAAACTCGAGGCAATTTTCAAATACCCTAGAGCATGACTGTATCCTTATATTACTTCTCTATTAAGTGGAATCATTAGTGAAGACAAAGTCTCCATATGCATTTAAAACTAATTTTTAAAATAGTAAGAAAAAATTACACAATACCATAATTTCCAATAAAAAATTCCAAATTACTTTTTTTTCTTTTACAGATTGCCTACCATTACAAATATACACAGTCCATTTACACAAACTGCTACATTATTTTAACCTATTCAGTGAGAGTATTGACAAGTTTATTGATTGCTAAGCATGAGATTTCAAGTCAACCTTCTCACCACCCAACAGGCAACTAATGACAACTAAGTAACAAAACGTTTTGAGTTACTGTACCAGTGGCACATGGCTCTGTACATACATTGTATTTAACTCAATTTCACCATCCTCCCACTATCTTGACCAAGGAAAGAATAAATACCGAAGTATTTATTTGTAAAAAACACAATTTTATATAAATAAATAATTCAGTTCCTTCATATTACTTAGGCCGTAATATATCATGTAGGCCTTAATATATCATGCTTAATACATCAGCAGAACCAGGGAGGTGATAGTGCCCCTGCACTCAGCACTGGTGAGGCCGCACCTCAAGTACTGTGTTCAGTTTTGGGCCCCTCACTACAAGCAGGACATCGAGGTACTAAAGCATGTTCAAAGAAGGGCAACGAAGCTGGTGAAGGGTCTAGAGAACAAGTCTTACAAGAAGCGGCTGAGGGAACTGGGTTTTTTTAATGTCGTGGTTTAACCCCAGCCAGTAAATAACCACCACACAGCCTCTTGCTCACTCCCCCCACCCCAGTGGGATGGGGGAGAGAATTGGAAGGGTGAAAGTCAGAAAACTCATGGGTTGAGATAAGAACAGTTTAATAATTGAAGTAAAATGAAACAGAACAGTAGTAATAATAATAATAACAACAATATAATATACAAAGCAAGTGATACAGTATACAATTGCTCACCACCCACCAATCAGTGCCCAGCACGTCCCCGAGCAGTGATCGCTGCCCTCCAACCAACTCTCCCCCGTTTATATACTGAGCATGACGTCATATGGTATGGGATATCCCTTTGGCTAGTCTGGGTCAGCTGTCCTGGCTGTGCCCCCTCCCAGCTTCTTGTGCAACTGGCAGAGCATGGGAAGCTGAAAAGTCCTTGACTAGTGTAAGCACTACTTAGCAATAACTAAAACATCAGCATGTTATCAACATTATTCTCATCCTAAATCCAAAACACAGCACTATACCAGCTACTAGGAAGAAAAATGAATGCTATCCCAGCTGAAACCAGACATTTAGTTTGGAGAACAGGAGGCTGAGGGGAGACCTTCTCGCTCTCTACAACTACCTGAAAGGAGGTTGTAGTGAGGTGGGGGTCAGTCTCTTCTCCCAAGCAACAAGTGATAAGACGAGAGGAAACGGCCTCAAGCTGTGCCAGGGGAGGTTTAGGTTGGATATTAGGAAAAACTTC
Organism: Nipponia nippon; assembly: GCF_047370975.1. Taxonomy (NCBI): domain Eukaryota; kingdom Metazoa; phylum Chordata; class Aves; order Pelecaniformes; family Threskiornithidae; genus Nipponia; species Nipponia nippon. The sequence continues at coordinate 137,017,799 of NW_028262290.1, read as the reverse complement.
TTCACCGAAAGGGTAGTCAGGCATTGGAAGAGGCTGCCCAGGGAAGTGGTTGAGTCTCCATCCCTGGAGGTATTTAAAAGAAGGGTAGACGTGGTGCTCAAGGGCATGGTTTAGTGGTGGACTCGGCAGTGCTAGGTTAATGGTTGGACTTAATGATCTTAAGGGTCTTTTCCAACCTTAATGATTCTACGATTCTATGCACATAACCATGTTATCTGACACTCTTCCAGGGAAGGGAACACAATGCAGCACAGGTAACTGTAATATTTTCCATTCAGAAATGTGTGTATCTGTGTAGATCTCTGGCTCTCCAGTTGAGGGGTCAGGGAGCACCCCCAGAGTGACAGGCCACTGGGAGCAGAGCAAGGACCACATCCAGGAAGAGGTGGCTAGGACCAGCCACAGCGAAACCAGAGGAAGCCCAGAGCTGCTCAGACCCACGGCACTACTTATGTGCATTTTTGGAAGGTTGCCAGGACAGTTACAGCTGGGAAGAGCTGAGAGGTGACAACATGGCTTTTGGCAGCCACCAGTGCCTTGGCCCTTGTTCAGTGCTCCTAGATGGAGCCTCTCGCTGCAGCATCACCCTGACCCCCAGCCCGGGGGTCAAGTGGCTCTCTGCTACAATACCTGAGGTCACGGGTAATTGACACGGACACAACTGCAGGGCCAACAAGTAAACAGTTTTCAAGCTGGAAAGGCTAGGCTGTATTTGAAGAGTGTTGGAAACATGTTGAACAAACGCTCCCAGTAGAAGCAATCTTTATGAAGTTATTCCCAAGTTACATGCAGCAAACCAGTCCATCCCTGATGCATAATTATCATATGATTATCATATGACCAAACATCTGAATTGGACTAAAAAAGTAACTCGTTTTTCCAGTGAACACAAAACCCTGCTGAATATACTCTGAGTGTAATGTTCTACAGGCAATAACTTCAATCAATACTTAAAATTATAACATTACTCTAAATTAACCAAATATCAACCTAGCAGTCTTGCTGTCCTGTTCTGAACACCATGTGTTTAATAGTTCTTTTGGAAAGTTTAATTTCAACTTGCCTTGTTTATATATATAATTACTATTATTTGGTGATATTACTGATGCAGGTGCCAGGAAAATGAGACAGGCTGTGCTAAGATATAAACACTGTAGAGTGTTCAGCTATTGGTCAGCATCACAAAATTGGTTAAAAATTTCTACCTTGGGCTCTGGCGACCTTAACCATTCTAGTTCTGTATTTAATCTAGAGAGTCTTACAGAAATAGCTCAATCCAGACTCAGAACAAGTACTCACAGAAATGTTAAACTATATTTGTTATTCTGAAACATGTAGGAACACATAAAAAAAAAAAGAGTTCTTGTCTCCGACAAGCACAACACAGATTAACTTCAGGGCATGCATGCCAGTGCAAAGTACTACTGCAATCAGAATCTAGATCAATGCAAACAGCTCTTCACAACAGCACTTGGCAAGACTGAAGCTCAAAACACTAACACAAGATGCTATAGCTGAAACTCAGGTCAGCAGCAATGTGAAATTCAAGGAATAATTTGATCTATAGTAACTTGAACAGAGGAGCTGGACACATCTTATGAGTGGAAAACATAACCAAGCTTTGTGTGTGATATTTCTGCAGTACATCGATCAATCATGCCACTATGTATTAACATAAAAGACAGATATATGAACTTTACAATCAAATTGTTCTTATTGTTTTTAAACTCTTGAACAAAAAGGTTTGAGAATACGAATCAACTCTAAAGCATAGAATTTGTAAAGTCTCAGTTTAGAGAAATATTCTTATGTCTTAGTTTAATCACAATAGCCAAAAAAATCTCAGTACTTTTAGTATCCATGCAATGTTATCCAATACTTCTCTGTCCAATGAGAGAAATAATTATGAATCTTCTACTTTTATGCCTGATACAGTTTGGAAGTTTAATTTTCTAAATCAAACTACTTGACTACCATTAATGTTTTCACATCAGTCTTGTGCTTGATAGACTGGTAAAGAAAGAAACTATACAAAAGTTTCAACGTGACACTCCATCCCTTTTAAAAAGGATATTATATTGGGATTTTCAAAAGCTCAGAATTCCTGTCTGCCATGAATAAGTTGGACAGAAGGGGGGGGGGGGGGGGGTATGTGTTTCCTGCATCTATAATAATTAAGAAATTAATCTATCAAAAAATAAATCTTATGCAACACTGATTTAGGTCACAGTTACGATTCCCCGTAAAGGAAATCCAAGACTTGTTATCGAAGATTTCTCCAAAAGCTACCTGACATGTGAAGCCCTGACAGGACCAAATCCTACTGAATGACACACTAGTCGTGAATTGTTGGAATATGCTCTTAGTCATTTTAAAGTCATGAGGAACATGAATGACACAAAAGGTGCTATTTAAAGAACAAATAGATACAAATATTTAAGAACAAATTCAGTATAACAGGAAATTTTAAAATTTGCATTTTGTCCCAAGCCACAGAAAATTTGTTCATAATGGACTGAAAGAAAACTACTGTATAACTAACACATGCCTACTCAGTCCATTGAAACAGTAACCAAATAAAAGGTATGTTATTGTAGGGGGGAGAAAAAAAACAAAACCAAAAACCATAGCGTCAGCATGAAAAAATCTTCTGTCAGGTACAGAGTGCCATCCCCAGCAGTTCTCAGAGAAGCTGTGCCTGCAGCTCTGTGACACAAACCCGAGTCAGCAGCTGCCTCCCAGTACCAGCAGCTCCGTAGCTGTGGTCCCTAAAAGTGCTGCTGGCTGCGGAGGTCGGGGAGGGTCCTACGCAGCTTCTGCACTTTACACTGACTTTCAGGCTGCAAGAAACAGACACCTATCAAAATTCAAACCAAGGGCAGCATAGGCTGATCTGTACAACCTGCCCTTGTACCCATATACCACTGCAGAGAGGTCTTTGAAAGGTCTACTACACGCATTTACATTTTCAAACTTCCTCCAGACTTTCTATTACAAATATCCACAGCATCAACCATTGTGTAAAAGCTATAAATGTTTAATCTTAAGTTACAACAGGATAATTCATTTTGCACTTTGAGCTCACTCTCACAGAATTAGGCCTGTTCAGTGAAATATTACTACCTTATTAATACAAGTAAGAAACCAAGCTTTGCTTCTACCCAAGTTAAGCCCTCTCTATTTCTACTGCAGTTTAGCTAAATTCTATGAAATAGGCCAGATTGCAATAAAATAAAAGTCAAGACATGTTATTACCTTTTTATGGAGAAAAACAGGCTATAAGCAGGAATCTAATTAGATGGTTTTAACTGAATGTAAGCATTTTATGGTACTAAAAGGATAAAATAATCTACCCATATGGACGTCTGAAGTGTCTCCTTTAGAAGAGCCCTTTGAGGCTTACTCTGATCTTTTGTGATTCATTTCAGAAGCTCAGTTCATAAAGTAACTTATCATTAGTATTTAAAAGAAGCATCACTGTTGAGGAAAGCTGTCTGGTACATGATACACAATCTCTCGAAGCCAGTTTGACAGGGTGCTGAAGGAGATTAAAACTAGCTCAGTTTTATACTACTGCTCTGAGCATAGCCGATGAAGGCAGAAAACTATATTCAGGAGCAACCAGATCACCAAGGCATAGAAAAGTCATGGGATTTTTTTCCACCCCCAGCAATACAACCACTAAAGCTTTGTTGCCTTACCTAGTCAAGAGACATTGCAAAGAGGGAGCCACTAATGATTTAGTTTCTCTTCAGCTCCTATAGCTTTTACTACAGGAGGAGCATCTCCTCACAGAATCAGAGCCCTTGACAATGCCCCTGTGCTGGCAGCAGAGGCAGCAAGTCCCACTCTCCAGATTTATCACCCTGCCCCACTCAGCATTTCCATCCTTCCTTCCACCTCAGCTCACAGGAAGAGGCAGGACGCTGTCTCTCTCCTTAAGGGACCAAACAGAGACTTACCCCACCACAGGAGGGCTTTCCTTTCCAAGTCTGGGACATGAAGCACACAGTGTGAAACCTTGACTTGGGGACAGATAAAGCTATATGAGTTTCTGTGCAATCTGTGACACATCCCTACATCTCTTTGCTGTGCTACACTGTCAGAAACTCATAGGAAAAATAGCACAGACATCCTACACAACCCCAAAGGTGATTAGCATGTCTCTCACGCCTTTCAACTTTTGTCACAGCATCATTTCTCCTTCAGTGCCCCACCGCCAGGCTGCCTCCCACCCCCTCTGCAGATACTGGAAGTGGGATCACTCCACGGGTTTTACGCATGGGTCCTGCTCCTCTGGACTTTCAGATCAAAACTGACATTCAGTAACATTGATTTTGTCATGGATTTAACAACCTCATCAATACGTAAAAATAATGTTTCTTAAAATCTTAAGTATAAGCTCTCTTCTCCTAGAACAAAGACATACCTGAAAAGTTTTCTTTTTATTTAGCAGATTTTTTTTTTCATAGAAGGACCCTGGAACATTTGAATGGAAGTAATGGACATCCATAAATCTTAACATGTCCACTGTGCACTCACTAACCAGCTCCAAGGCTTACTTGCACAGATGTCCTGTGCATTTGCAGAAATTTCACTACTCTTCAGCGTTACTTCAGACTTGCTTCACACACGAAAACTATCAGAGCACCACATGTGCAATCAGTCCTGTCCATGTGAGGTATGGCAGTGATTACATACATGGTGCAAAGGGCATACCCGCCATACTGCAAAGGTAGACACACAAACTCAACTCTCAAGCCTAAACCACACTTGGCTAATATTTTCAGCTTGCTACATGTGCTTAAATAAGAAACGCGTATTAGGAAACAATACTTTCCTAGCTGGGAAATACAATAGGCTCATGTACTTTGTTCGCCATACTTTATTCTACATCGCATATTCTGAGAATTTATAAAAATCGAATAAAAATTACACTATTATTGATATTCTGGTAGAAATGTTCCACAACATTCTTCTGCGTCTATTTTAGAAGTAATGAAAATAAAAAATACAATTTAGTCTCACTCTTTGATAAATGTAGATTAACACCAGAAGCCAAATAAACATTTGATCAACTAATATCTTAAACTATAAACTAACAAGATGCTTTCATTACTGTCATCTGTATAATACAGCTTAAAGCCTTATATTTGCCTGGGCAATTGGTCGGCTAACTATCTAGTTATTTGCACAGTGAAATGTCCATTTTTCAAAAACAATTAGGTTTAGAGAGTAAACCAAGACAAACAGTATGTATTAGATTATATCTAACAAGGTCTAAGAGCACTTTGCTTCAGTTAGACATGCCTGATTTGTTATTCTGGTCTTGTAAAAAACACTTCATGGCTACAGCATGGAGAGTAATAGATTTTAATAAACTCTAGTGAGTTACACCCAATTTAAGTCACAATGTGATCCGTTTATCTTCTGAAACAAGAATTAATAAAAAACAGTATTTATAGGTAAATAGTACATATGTATTGAAAAGTTTATGCCTACACAAACATGTAAGACACTAGAGAAGACACGGTACTTTTTCTGATTAAACACAATTCAGGAGAGCTTTTATGCTGTCTGATAATTTTCCTTCAATTACATGTTATTAAAAATTAAAATGGGGGTGGGAAGGGAAGGGGGACAAAGTATTCAAAATTTAACATGCAATATTACTAATACTTATTAGTTCATTGCTGCTAGTACTACATTCAACAATTGCGCAATTTTCCATCACTTTAACAAAGTTTTACTCATGCTGAACTGTGCTATATTTTGAACTGATGTGCCAACGTACACTAAACAAAAAAAAAGTATACACAGCGATTTAAATTAAAAAAAAAAAAAAAACAAAACAAAAAACCACAACCAAAAAACCTGCTTCCTCTTCTCTCCTGTAGTCAGCTGTTGTCTAATGACAACTTTTGTTCCAGATCTTCAAAGTCAAGCAGGAGCTTTTCTGGGACAGTATGCCCTAATTAAATTCATTTGCGGTGACCCATTTTTAAAGATTCAAATTAAACAATTTTTTGGTAGTTGAATGACAGTTTCTAAATTCATTTATTATGCAAGAATAATTCTCCATAGACAGTAACTGGAATTTCTGTAAAACTGTATTGACAAACACTAAAATATAACCTATACTTCCTAATTTCAGCTATATATGAGGCCTGCAAAATCATGTTGCTTCTGAATGACAACAGAGAAAAATACCCCAATTTCAAATGAGGACCCACAGGACAGGATCCTTCCTTGAAAAGTTTTCCTAGCTGAATTCCAGCCACAGCCAGGAGTGAGCTGTGGCACTGTAGCAAAGTACTCTGTAGTAGAATATCATAATTTGGAAAAGCTTAAAACATTTTTTTCTCTTTGTGACTGTGCTGGTTTTGGCTGGGGTAGAGTTAATTTTCTTCATAGTAGCTAGTATGGGGCTGTGTTTGGGATTTGTGCTGAAAACAATGTTGGTAACACAGGGATGTTTTAGTTACTGCTGAGCAGTGCTTACACAGAGTCAAGGCCTTTTCTGCTTCTCACCCCACCCCACCAGCAAGTTGGCTGGGGGTGCACAAGAGGGGACACAGCTGGGACAGCTGACCTCAACTGACTAAAGGGCTCTTCCATACCATATGATGTCAGCTCAGCATATAAAGCTGGGGGAAGAAGGAGAAAGAGGCGGACATTCAGAGTGATGGCATTTCGTCTTCCCACATAACCGTTACACGTGGTGAAGCCCTGCTTTCCTGGGGATGGCTGAACACCTCCCTGCTGTTGGGAAGTAGTGAATGAATTTCTTGTTTTACTTTGCTTGTGTGCACAGCTTTTGCTTTACCTATTAAACTGTCTTTATCTCAAGCCATGAGTTTTCTCACTTTCACCCTTTCGATTCTCCTCCCCATAATCCGCTGTGGGGGGAGTGAGCTGTGTGGTGCTTAGTTGCCAGCTAGGGTTAAACCACAACAGTGACCTTCAAGGAAACCATAGTATGGTTTAGGGGCTGACAGTGATGGAGGAGGGTTTAGTAAAACCCCTCTTTGGAAGCTTTTGAAAGAATTGAGCCTGGATGAGGTTATGTATTAAAAAATGAAAAATAAAATAAAAAAAAAAAAAATCTAAGTCCCATCTGGAAAGAGTTAAGATATTAAAAACAGGCTACAGTGTCACTTCTGAAGTAACAGCGATGTTCTTGTTGATGATGTGCATTTAACAGTTGTGAGTCTCCAAAAAATGGGCTCAATATCCTGGTCACAGCCTGGGAATTCAAAATTTATGAGGAGCCATTTTTCTGAGTATTTAAATACTACAAAATCAGTTCATTTGCTTTTCTTTAGGTTTTATCAAAAAGATTTCAGTTACAACATTCTTTCAGCTTTTTGGCAATCATGGGAAACCTTAAGGCTCAATGATACTAACTATGAAAATTCCTGTAAGATTTCATATCAATCCAGATTTTTACACCTTTGACTAAAGCAACAAAAGGGGAGAAATTGAACATATTAAAGGATTTAATAATAAAATCTAAACTAAACTAAAAGTGAAAGGCTTTCAGTTACTAAAAAGGTATTTTATATTGTTAATTACTTAGGAGGCAACTTGAGAGTCAAGGCAAGCAGAATTTGGGTCTATGGACAGAGTATTATAGTCTTAAAAGTGACACCAGTAAGATGGTAAAATGAATTTTAGACTCCCAATTTATATTTCAGGAAGAAACACGCACAGCTTAAATGGTTTATGGTGTATGAATGATTTATAGTGCATGAAACTTGGCGCTGGAGATAATGAAAACAACTGTGAAAGTGAGACTAAAAATGAAACCTTTGAATGACAGGGATGTATCATAACATACTCTCTCTTGCATATTGTCAGTCAAACACAAATAATATCCACAGCTGCTTATGATTTCTGATACATCTTTCAACTTACTCCTTTTATGATCAAATTATAATACTCGTCTTAAAACTCTCTGTGGTAGCAAGGACCCCAAATCAAGCCCACATTTCCTGGCACTCATTTGTTAGACTGCTCACAGATTCTTACACACCTTCATTTTCAGGTTCCTTCCTGATAAACTGATAGAATTTATTTTTATAACTTGCAGGACTGTATTGAAGACAATTCAACATACAACTGAGTGTTAACAGAGCTCCCCAAGACTTTCAAAGGTGATTATCAAACACCACATAAGGGCTTTTATCTGTTTTGCAGCCATTTGTTAAGGGAAGAGGCCTCACACGTTCTGACAGTTAATGAACAAAACACACTTTTGAAGGCTCTGCCTCAACACCAGCTTGTCACTTATACCTAGGAGAGAAAGAACTTTTGTTTTCGAAGTACAAAGCCCAAAGCTCCCCAAGTGGTTCCACCACAGATCCAGAGTCATCTCAACAGGAAATAACCTGAAAGCCAACTTGTGCAAGAGACCTCAGTTCTGGAGCAACTGCCTCCTGCACGGCTCCTGTCCGTGGTGCCACGCAGGCAGTGAGGACCACACACCCCAGCCCGCACTGACCCCAACACCTCCTCTTGCTGGCCCCTGCCAGGGGCTACTCTGGAAGAACTTACCATAAGACACATAATGCTGCATCTCAGACTTGGCAAGTTTTGGCTGAAAAATTTTGACAGCTACTGCTGCATGAACAGCTCACTCTGTTCTCATGATTTTGTGAGAAAACTCATTTTCTCTCCAGCTAATCACCTAGTGGCACCCTTGCAGAAAAAACCCACAGAAATTCATCATGGCAGGGATGCAAGGCAACAATATATTTATTGCCGAGCTGATGTTAACTACAAGTTAGCTACTACAAATACAAATGATTTTCCAGTATGCAGCTAGGAGATTGTCCACGCATCAGTGAAAAGTGGTCCACAGACACTTTTTAACATCTCTGCACCCAATACCCACCCAAAAATCTTGAACATGAATAGTGTTGGATGCTCCTCAACCAAATCCTGTCTACTAGCACTTAGCTTTTATTTTGCCTCATCAGCTTTCCTTTATTTACAAAGCTTCTTACTTTTTTACCACTTACTACCATTAATTACTTTGCAATGAACCAACCAAGCAACATTTGTGACTTTTTGCTCATTCTCCCAACTCTGCAAGGGAATGAAGCAGCAGATTGTCCAGTTTTACTATGGTACATATGATTGCTTTATAAAATGTAAATTGTCCTCTAGTTGTGCTGGAGAAAGTGATGATTATTAATGATTCTTAGCAGAAGTTACATAGCAGTTTCACATCAATCCAGAGATGATAATATTATCCCCATGGTAAAAGCTCCCACAGTGGCATGAATAAACCCTTGCCAGCTGGTTGTCTTCTGGGTGCTCCTAGAGGTGCACTAGCCATCAGGGGGACACTCTGTGTGTGGCATCTTGACCCTGGGACATCAATGCACAGATGAGAAACTAGGTTCAGCGAGATCCTGGCAGCATAGGTTAATGAGGAACTGAAGAATTTAGGCTAGACAGTTAAAGGTACTCAGATGCAAAACAGCTCCTTTACTAACAGAGAAGTATGAGCAGAGTACAGTTTACAACAGGGGAGTGATAAAAGCATGCCAAAAACCAGAGGACAAGCAACCGACATCCAGAAGGGGACAGAATCTTCTCATGAGTCCAGAGACAACAGAATATGCTACACATTGGCTTCCTTGTAAATTAAAACCTGTTAGCGACCAATATGACCAACTCAAATCTGCTTTACTTACAGCAATAAATGCCACCCCATAATCCCACAGGTAACAACTTTTTATCTCCAACTGATGCGATTCCTAAATATTTAGCAACTTCGTACATTAAAGTTTTGAAAGATGTTGATATTACTTGCCTCAAATAAGAGATTTCATAATATGAAATCTCATCTCTTGATGAGATATGTTGGTTTTCACCAAATGATTGGATTTATTTCACAGCTGTTTTTTCTTACTATGATTTGGCTCAGGAAAGAAAACCGTAAAAAATATGCTTTCTCTGAAATTAGACTGGGCTTGCACTGATTGTATCAATGTTCAGTTGAAGTATCCAAGTTCTGTTTTCCCAATAAAAAGACTACCATCCTACCTGAGAAAGACAGACAAAGTTTAGGAATATCTAATATAGTAGTGAAACACCAGCAGTAAAACAATTTCCTTACAAGTTCATAATCGAGTACTTCAAATCATGGAACACGTAATTTAATTAAGAAGTTAAAATATTGTAATGCTTATTTATAAGCATTAAACAAAAGCGAGAAATTAAATAAAAGCGATACATAAAAAGAAAGTAGTAAAATAATCCTAAATATTCTCAATAATCTTAAATATTCCCAAATGCATGGATAATATAATGAAAATATCCACACGATTTTGACTAGAACATATAGAAGCTACAACAGATCACCCCTTTTTAAATAAAAAGTATGTTTTAAAGAAATTCAACTCGTAACTAAGATGAGGTAATGTATTTTCTAAATGAAACATTTGTATTGCTGTGACATCTTTAGCAACCAAAATCACTTCTGTAATTGTGTTGATTTCAGGGCCAGAAGCTGTCTGCTCTAATCAACTCAAAGGGAATTCACAGAGCAGATCCTAACACACTTCAGTGTTACGCTCTTTCCATATTCCACTTTCTACCGGAACCCAATTTACTAATGCAGTTAGACTTGAGAAAAAGATAAATTAAATCACAGCTCAATTTACACTTAATAAAATAAACAAACAAAATATCTATTAGGATCAAGGTTCATTAGACAAAACGAACAAACAAAAAATCACCCAAAAAAAACCCAAACAGGAATTCTTAAGGCTATGGTTGAAACTATCCTGGCTAGTCTGGTCATGAAAGCACCTTTCAGAAATTCACACGCTCCATTGATGCTCTTGTAGTTATATGGAAAGGAATGCTTAAGCTACCAAGCAACGAGTTCAGACTTAAAAACTTTCTACCTTTTGATGTTCTTTGAGACAAAAGGCAGAAGTGTTCAAAAGCTATTTCTCCTGTATATTAAGGAGGTAGAATGATGTATCAGTGTTTTACAGTGCTAATGATGTTCTATTTATTAAAATAAATAGGTAATTAAATAACAACTACTTGAAGTAATATTTTTAAGTCTTCATAAGCAGAAAGCATGCATCCCAAAGTATTAAAAAATGCCAACAGAGCTCCCTGAGCCTTAAATGTTGCCTTAACAAAGGAAAGGTCCAAAAGATTACAAAGTAACATAATGCAAAAAGAGAAAGCTAATGGTACTTCTAAAACAAAACCAACCAACCAAAAAGGATGACCCACAGATTTATACTTAGTGTGACACCGATTCTGTGAATGTCATAGAAAGGTCAACAATACATGCAATTATACAAAAAAAAAAGGCAATATCCCTAACACCAATAAGTGTATTTTTAAGATTATCTGATTATTTTAATAAGATATGAGATAGTTTAATGAAAAAAAAAAGTTAAATATGTTTGTTTTTCTTTGAAGAAAGCAAGGCATGCATAACACTCATACTAAAATCGCTTAAGGACTGATTAAATGATAAATCAAACAGAACTTCAGACATGGAATTGCTAAACAGTACTGCTGGACTGGCTTTTTGGTGGTGGTGATGGTTTTCTTTATTTTTAAGAGGGAGCAACAGACCCTTTTGGTCTTGGCCTTTTGCTATTCTCAACCTTCCAGAATCCAAAAGTAAACATAAAGGAATTGTTACTAATCATTTATAATATATGCTAATGATGAAGAAGTGGCTTAACTGTAAATAGCAATAGGGACTGATCAGGTGGCAGCTTAACCTGCTCTCCCTAAGCTGCATGTCATCAATTTTATCATGGATTGGAAAAGTAAAACAAAAAAAATCCCAAGCCTTACAGACCCACTCTCTCCTAGTCTTCTTCCTATCAAACACCAGTAACTGGTTATTTATGCTAATCTTTTGGTGTGAACATCTGTTCAAACAAAATAGATTTTAGTTATTAAATTTGCATTGAGTATTAAATATTAGAGGAAAATTCCTTAAAAAGAGACAAGTTCAAACTACATATCTACCCTTTAGACTAATATACCTCTTTGTTATGAAGTAGCATTCTTCCCCCAGATACACAAAGAAGTGATTCAAGAACACCTAACTTAAGAGATTCCAGGAGAAAACTAACGACTGCTTGGCTGTTGTCAGCACTTAGCATATTTTGAAAGCATAAAGAAAAAAAGCGCCTTTAGAGAGTCCAAGTATGCAAACTTTATCTCATTCCAAATCTAGTCAAAAGCATTAGATACAGTGGATCTAGATCTCGTAAACATGCTTTTTTTTTTTATCCCTATATTTGCATAACCACCACCAAGTATTAAGACTGATCGTAACATTAAAGATGACTTCAAGGCCTCAGCAGCAGTCTATATCTCTATCAGGGTCAGTGAGTTCATCCTGGTCTATTAAATCCACCTACTCTATGGTTTCCCACTTTGTGGGAAAGGCTGTCCAAATGCTAAGAGTTCATTTGCTCCCTACCCCCCATCGACATTCATAATTTCATGCAACATCAAAACTATCTACAGCAGAGGCAAAAGCATCAGAGATCTGAGATTTCCAGATTTCAAGCATTGACCAGAGCAGCTTGGTTCCTAAAGGACCCTGTCTTCCTGATGGCACACATAGTATACAGAATAATGGAGAGAAATTTTTAACAGAGATAAACTCTTTTCAAACTATTTTAGTTTCACTTGCTCTTTTTCTTAGCAGCACAGCGTGACAGTGTGCAGCTAATGCTCTGTGACAGATTTTGCCTGGTGGAAATTCCTCCTAGTAAGAGAGACCTCATGGCCTATTTCTCCTTATGGCAAATTTTAAGCAAATTAAACTGATAACCATATCTTGAAAAACAATCCTGAGGACAGCATTGCTGATGGGACCCCAGAGGGACACGGTCCATGCTAATAGACCAACATGACAAGTCACAGGCAGCGTGGCACTGCAGAGGGATGTGCTGTGGATTGCAGGCACTGAGGGACGAGGCGAGGAGGGAGCCGGCTGCAGCCCCTGGGGGATACGGGATGTCAATTAAATGGCAGTGAAAGCTCTGCCAGCCAGAGGGGCACGGGCAGCCCTGAAGGGTCCTGGCCCCCCACCTCAGGCAGCTGCAGGGATGACAGCACAGCCAGACCACACGCCACTGCTTTTCATCTTTGGGTACACAATGAGCAGATTTATCTCATGGGTTTCCTCAAGTGCCTGTGAATGACAGCCGGTGCGAAAGCTGTCAGAGGTGTGTCTGCACTGCTCAGGTGACCCCGAGCTTTAATAGAGCTGCAGCTCTGGTCACCGCTCAGCCTCTTGAAGCCGTGGCGAGGGTCCCTGTCCCAGCTCTGCCCTGCAGCAACAGGGGAATGACGCTGGAGCGGATCAGGGCTTTCTGACACATGGCTCATGGGTAACATGCTACCCCCAGAAACCTCCAGTATTGCCACAAGCAACGGGGCAAAAATAATGCTAAAATCAAGAGGTTACTATCAAGAGCAACCAAGAAAGTGAAGCATTTGTCACAGCAAGGGGCTGAAGAGGGACCAGTGGCTCAACGTTGGCCTCTGTGAGATGCCAAGCATGGATCAGTTTGGCAAACTTGCCACAGAATACTTAACTTGAAGTCAGCCAATAATATGAGATAACAAAATGCTAGAACAGGATTAAAGTTCAGCAGTTTTTAATCCTATTTTGTATTAAAGCCAGAGGGAAACCTGTAGCAAGAACAATCTACTAATGGAAAGTATTTCAGGTCTCATCTAGAGTTTAACAAGTGCTCAGTGCATTCCATACAACTTCTGGCTGGCTTAAAATGAAGGCAGATGTTAAACTTATCCACAAAGGACCACAAGGGACCTTTAAGGATATGCCACATTATATCTTCAAGTAACATGTTCATTCTTATAAGTCTAAAAGAAGCAGTAGTACACAGAAAGGCAAGCCTGTTTCAGTGGATAAAGTATATAATGCAGGAAAACAACCACCTCTTGCAGAAAAATGCCCATCCATAAGATAAAACTATTCCTTTTTTCTTTTTTATCCCAGATATTTAAATGCTAGATCCTTCCTCTTCTTACAGCCCCAGTTCAATGCAATTTAATAAATACTAAATTATTAATCATGGCTTTAGTTTTTAATTATCTCTCACATGATAAACACTCAAAGACTCTTTCATTTTTTCATCTTAATTATTTTAATTATTTCTAACACCAACAAGTAAAAAGTATCCTCACATAAATCAGATTCCAGGACAAGCAGAACAACAAAAGCTCACATGAATTTCTCTGCTTTTCCCAGCAACTTTGCATTCAGATAAGGAGCTATGGAGAAAATGGAATCCATGAGGAAGACAGGCAACATTTCTGGCTTAGTCCTGGCTCCTTCTGAAGCCAGTGGTAAGAAATGGCACTAGCCTCAGCTCCCTTGGGATCTTGACTTTGCCTACAAGAGAAGTTTTCCATTCTGTGCTGCCCAGACAAAAGCTAATTAACAGACAGCAAACCAAGAAGCACAAGTCTTCATAGCTGACAGGCGAGACTAAATCAAGTAAAGATAACACCTACATGTATTCCCACTGTTATTAAAAATCTTCAGACTAAGTCTGGCCATCACTGTTTGAACTGGAACTCAGATAAAAGCACTCACATCCAGTAAATGGGACCATTTCAGGAAATATGCAAACATGTGGTTCTTCTCCTAACAAGAAGCAACTTTTCTCAGTATGAAAACAAAGCACAATTACTTAATGAGCTTAAGTAATGCGTTCCAGCTCCTTCTTTTTAAAATGAAGTGCAGATGTATCCTAGTTCAGCATTAATTATAATCAATATCACACAGGAGGTCACAGCAAATAAATACTGGGTATTTAAGAAGCATTTAAAAAAAAAAAAAAAAAAAAAAAAAAACAAGAGAAACCCACCCAAACCCCACTTCTCATCTGCAACAGCTTCCTGCTGGCAGCACTGCAGTGCACGGCTGACTGGGTGACATCGGCTCAATCTCACGTACGTCTTTTCAGATCCAATTACATTATAAAAGAAAAGTGACATCCAGATTTCAAACACATTTTTAAAACTCTTCTAGCTTACTTAAATAAGGAGGTCATTGCTCTCCTTCGATTTTATTTATTTTGTTAACATAGCCTCTCAGCTGGAAAAAAATTGGCTCAATCCTTTCCAGTTTGTTTGGAGAGTCCGATATTCCTTAATACTGTTGTTCAGATACAGCTGAACTCTTTACTGAAGTTTACTCAGCAAACAGAGGCTCTTTGTTGCACTTGACTGCAAGGAAAACAACGACCAAGAATGTCCTTACCCACCACAGACTAAGAGCCTATTTTAAATGTGCTTATAAATTCATAGTGCGGAAGGACATGCAAAGACGCAACTACCCAGGAGTAACCATACGAAACACCAATACAGCCCTCTGAATATCTGAAAGGCTTTATGTATGACATAAAGCAGTGTTAGTATTGCATACAGACAATAAGCCAGCTCTCTCCAACAAAATACTTAAAATCATAACACTCCATAGCACGTGAACAACTCTGACCTGGGTCTAATCTTCACCTTCACTGCAAGCCCATGCACAGCCCTATGTTGCCAGCAAGTCCCTGCTGCTTTGCTATGTAAAAAACAGGCCACACAGGACAGAAACTTCCCTCTACCCTCAGGGTGAGGATTCATGAAGGGTGCATACAGCGTCCCGCAGAACATACCCACGCCTTCACTGAACCACACGCTTACGAACACGCTTCGATGGCAGTGCTTGCGCGTTTGATGAACGCACACATACAGATACTGCTTCTCCATAAGCAAATTCTTGTACCACAGCGAACTGCTTCAAGAAGGTATGAACACATTTGGTATTTCTTTGAATAAATCCTCTCAGGATATAATAGTAATTGCAGAGAGAGCAACAAGAGCCAGGTACAATGGAGAAGGCATGAATTTTACTCAGTTGTGCAGACTGGGTTTTGATTACATTTTCCAGTTGTGGAACTTCTCTAACAGACAAGTATTTCCAAAAACTTCCAAAATTACAGTGAACTGTTTGTAAACAATTGCTCCACCGCACTGAAGCAGAGGTAAAAACTGCAGAGCCAGAGCCTTACAAAGTTTAAACTTTCTAAAAATAAATGTAATCCAGGGCCCAAAAACGTCCCTGTCTCCAGGTGAAGCTGCATAGCAGATTTTGTTCAGGTGGATATGGGACTATTAAAAACTACTTTTGATGCCAGCTGCTATTTTTAAGCATTTCAGTATAAATCTCAGATTCAGTGACCCCAGAACAAACTCTCATACAACGCTGCTATAATTTTAACAGGAGAAATAATAGCTAAAAAATTAGATTAGAAAGTCTCTCACAATTTTACAAAACTTTCAGTGTAAGGATCAAACAAAATATATGAAAATTAGTAATAAGGCTAAGATTAAATATGTCTGTGCTTTTATATTGGTGCTAAAATAAAAAATGGGAGTATGTGAATTCATATATGTGTGTGTATGTGCATATACACACACGTGTGTAAAATGGCAGTTTATTCATGTAACATAAATAGATTATTAATAGATATCTATTGCATATGTGTTACGGTAGTAGAAAGAAGACAACAGAAGATACAAATGATACAGGAATGAGAGGATAGGTTACATCTATAAAGTAATTACATTCATTCATTAAAACATATCATATAAGTACAAATATATCTATAAATATGGATATATAATATATAATAAATATATAATATATAAAATATATGTTCTATCTGTGTATAGATATATTTATATATGCACTTTTACTGATAAGTGAAGAAAAGGTAATTGTCCAAAAAGTGATAGCAAAGGGAAAACACCTGCTAATAATTCCTAATGGTCAAAGTTGCAGAAGGATCTCACAACCACAAGTGTGGAAAGCTGAATTACAGGTGAAATTCACTGCCTATAAATGTAAAGTAATGTGTTAAAAAAAAAAATACACATACACAACCCCAATTACATATAAACAGAGATGTATATACCAGCTTATAAGGATGACATTTTAGAGTCATCGAGGACAGCTGTCTGAAAATGCCACCTTGATGTCTAGCAGCAGATAAAAATCTATTACTTTTGGCAATGGGACAAAGTGGGAGGAGGAGTAATTGGAAAGATTTAGATAACAAACCAAGAATCATCATAATGTGACTTTATAAAAAACACACAGCTCCCTGGTAGCTCAAATTCTGGTTGCTGTTCTCTACTCCATCACAAAGAGATACGGAACTAGAAATAGGGCATAGGAACATGGATGCTCAGAGATTATACAGTGACTTTTATAAGAAAAGTATTTTTCATCATGGAAGAGAGATACATACAGAGGGGCTAGAATAGAGGTCCATAAAATCAAAAGGGTATGAAAGAGAAATGGAGGCTCACAAACTAGAGGCCATTTAAGAAAATTATTGGCAATTTTCAAACACAAGGAAGAGTCATTTTACAGACGCTTAATGGTTTTGTGGAATTCATTGTCACAACATACTCAGAAGGTCAAATGCTAAAAAGGAGGATTATAGAAGGTAGTAAAGCATAAATCATTAAACATGATGATCACGCAGAGATCTAGACTTGGAATACACCAAACTGCTGACCAGCAGAAGCCGACTGTCTCTTCCAAGCCAAAGATCACTTTGTGCTGCCTCTGTTTCTTACACTCTTTCTTAAGAATCAATTAATTGCTAGTGTTGAAAATTTTCAACTTTACTCTGATGCAGTAGATATACTCTTATAATTTCCTTTCTATTCCCCAACATTTCTAAGTGCAAAAAATATTTAGATTTTACATTAGTAACTTTAGTACAGTATGAATTTTTAAGTCAACATCTTTATATATATTTATTGATAATAATCTAACAAATGAACAGCAGTAAAGAGAAAACACTAAAATTTCCTTTCTGTTGAGAAAAAATTAATTTCATTATTTTTTCAAGGTATTAAGAACCGAAGGAATTTTCTTTGTAATGTATCAAGAACTGAAACAAAAAAAAGAAGTGTGTCCAGTAAGCTATTTAGAAGTTATTAAAATAGTTGTTGAACTGGTCAAAGTTAAAAAAAAATAGTCTCCCCATGTTATGACTGGTGCTATATTATTTCTTCTGTATTTTAATGTATATAGTATACTGAATTCAGCAATGCAATTAACTGCACTTGTACATAAATTGAGGACTTGGCTAAGCCTAAGATGACACTACTCAAGGTTTTGTTTCCATTGACTCAAAATGGTATTTCTGGTGAATAAGAAATTGCAAACAGAAAAATAAAACCATAATGGGATATACAGGTTTCTACAGCAGATATGGGGAATATATATAGATAGTTAAGCCTAGGTGATGCCACAAGAAAATGCAAAAGGTCTGTATACACCACAGAAACCCTGAAGTCTCCAAATGTCATCACATGAATCTTTGCAGAAGCATCAGCACTATCTGAAGTTCACAGCTGAGCTCCTTTTACAGTATCTGATGAACTTTTTTATTTTCTAAATGGCTTTAAGGAGGAAAGTTTTCTAATTGTAATGAAGACATTAAACAAAAAAATCACCTTAAATCATCACTCAAATGTTATGAGGAACTGGTCACACTGTACACGTTTGTACAAACAACTGTACAAACAACTTAAACTGCAGCCTGGTCCCTTCTACTATTTACATCCTACAGTGCCCAAGCTTGTGTCCATGCCCAGTCTTAAATACTGAAAGCATTTAAGCTTATTCACTTAGTTAAGAGAACTAATGGCAGCAGACAAGTAGGAGAACGCGTTTCACATATTGAAGACTGTCAACTTATTCTCTGATTGTAGTCTTGCCACACATTATTTTCTATTGGAGAACTGTTCTTCAGAAATATTACATAGGTAACGAATGACTATTAGCTTAAAATCAGTTATTTAAATTGGTTACTAACAGATGCCTTTTTGAATTATTAATTTCTTCTGGAAGTCTATTAAGACACAAAGCTTTACAACACGACTAGATAAATAAATGTTTTAGCTGTGACCTCAGGCAGAATTTGTTCCAAACAGCATCCTTTGGCTGATGAAGCCTGAAATCAGAACCTCAGTTCTTCTTGGTACCACAACCCTCTTTTAGAGTACATGAAGGAATTTTCTACTCATTAGCATACTTTTCCATTTATATTTCTGAGAGAAAAAGTCTGCTCTGTTCATGAGAAACAAGCAAACAAAAATGACAAAAGTTAATTTTTAAAATGCTTCACAAAGCACTCAAAAAAACAACACAGAAGTTACGCAACAAAAAGATTCTAATTACTTCAGTTTAATAACGTGATTTTACTTTTCCATGATTACATTAAGTCTTCTTAGTCTTCATTGTACTTTTTTATTTAGCAAGTAGGACAAAAAGTAATAGAAAAGTCCCTTTGTTTTCTCAGTAGCAATTTTATGGCAAGTTATGCCTCAAGCATACACAAAGAGCTGCAGCACTCAGATGGGAGGCATTTAATTCCCCTGGTTCCCATGAGTAAGCCTTCTCCTCTGATACAACAAATTCATATTATAAAGTTGATTGTAGCAGAACCGTGTAAAATATTTGTTCTTTTTTCCAAATAAGGTTGCTTCTAATGACTTTGCAAGTTCACTATGCAGCTAGGTCACCAAAACTGCTGCCATCATGACAAAGAGCTAAGAAGCTCTCTTCAAGTCTTGACAGGCTTCTTTCCAAAACCAGAAGAAAAAAGCGATAATCCCAAGTGTTTCTAAAAAATTTCATGGGGCAGGCAAAACTGTATCAGAAAACCACTAAACTTTTATAACACAAAACTACATTTGTTATAAGCTAAAAATCACAGACACTTGGAAGAGGTTTGCCTAGAAAGCACTGCAATTTAATGGATTAGAAATGCTCTAAGGAGTACATAAAAGTGGTCCAAGAGGACCTCGTCTAATGGATGTCTTTCCCTTGTCTTTGGCATTAGTGGATCAGATCATGCCATCACTTTCTGTTTCATGGATGATTTCTACACCCATTTTCCTCATTTTTAAAGTGGACTTTGTACATGCTTACAGGAAACCTGTTAAACCTGACTAGATCAACAAATATCGAATTACAATAAAATACTAGTGTCACTCAGTGCCAAAAATCCCAAGCGTCAGTCTCCTTTTTGATCACTACAGGTTATGGTGTATGGGAAAAATAGAGGATAGACCAACCTTTTATGCAGAGAGCTGAGCAAAATAAGAGCTGTTGGGACTTGTTAGAGGATTGTGAAAGGGCTGGAGAAATTCAGCGGGAAGAGAACCTGGATCACCAAAACAAAAACTACAGTAACTAAGGGCAAATAGCTCTTCTCCTTTCACAAATTTTTTCGGTACTCTGGCAGCCACCTTTCCACTTTGGAAAAGTAGAATTATCATAGAATCATTAAGGTTGGAAAAGACCCTTAAGATCATCGAGTCCAACCGTTAACCTAAAACAAACCTAAGCAACACACCAAGATACACTACTAACAGGCATCCCCTATGTCGTGCTTTTACTAATGTAAAATTCACTTGTTTTTTCCTAAGTAAAAATTGACTGAAATTTCTGTAAAATTTTCAGACTCAAAGTCAGACAATGTAGTATTCTATGATGAGTAGTTACTACCGTAAGAAGCAGAAGATCTGGATTGTGATCCGTTTTCTCTGTGAGAAACTGTAGCATATTAACATAGTTGGAGACAGAGTTCAAGCAAAACACTATTGGAGACTTCTGATACCAATCAAAGCAGCGCTGCTTTGCAACAAAGTATCAGTGCTACAATAATCTTCAGGTTTTTAAAAGCAAAATAGTGTTTTGCTTCAAAAGTACTCAATTCCATTACTGAAAAGCAACAAAACATTAAAAATTATAAGGAACTTCTTTTCAGACATACAACATCATCTTTTTAGACATGTGCCTGACTAAAGGCAATTGAGCCTCCTCTGCTCTTACACAGATATAAACTATAATTAACTTCACTTAGTGAATAAGACTCTCTGATGAAGAAATAAAACAGTCCCTAACTCAGACGTACATTTAATATATGAACTGCTTGAACAGCATGAAATCAGTGGCCAAACATCAACATTTCTATGCACAGAAAAAAATTTATAAAGCTAGATCTTTTCCTTCAGCCCAGTTTCTGAAGTCTCAGTTCAAAAATATAGGTCAAGTTTCATACAGTCTCCAAACTTTCTCAAAGTCAGCTTCCACAGTGCAAGCCTGACCCATTTTGAGTGGGCCCTTCAAAAAAAAAAAAAATTAATCAGGTGGCTGCATCACTTTTCGTAATACATTTCTGCATTAAAGGTCTCACATATTAAATATATTAGCATTTGAATTCCATACTCTGAAGAACAGACTGCTGTGAAGAACTCACATGGATCTTGAGGCTAATTAGTTAGTTCAAGGGAGATTAGATCTTTCCATGTTTTATTTAATAATTCCTACAGTAAGCAAGTGTTAATATAAAGGTTGAGCATAACAGAAAAATCATTACTTTTTCTGACCACAATGCATTAGTTCCATTGACTTTTGATGTGTTTTTTTCTTCAGAAAATATAATGTTATTATTATAATATAATATTATTACTATACTGCTTCCTTCTTTTGGGAAGCTAAAGAATGACAACTCTGTAATGCAATTCTAGTATCTTCTTTTGTGATCATTTGCAACAGAGGAATGGGAAGCATTAGGATGTGGTTGTTGACAAACAACTTCTAATTAGTAAAACTGACCTAAATACTATCCTATATGGGAACGTCAATTGAAAAATAATCTTCTTGCAAATTTTCCCCAAAACATTTGAGTAAAATATTATTCTTCTACACTGAAAATCACATTTTGAGACATTTTTAAAAATAGGTTCATTCTGATTATTAAAGAATTTTCTTCCAAAAAAGTTATCAGTTTGGGGTTTTTTTTTGGCTCAGCCTGCCTTAAATCCAGAGCAACTGTATTACTTTCAGTGCAGCAAAAATTGGTATATATTAGTCCTCTCTCTAAAAATTCCTGCTAATACATTTCAAAGTGTTATTTCAGGTACAAATAAGGTGCATTTCTTAATATACACACTGCAGATTTTCTCTGCTGATAACTATTATGAGAAACTCAGAAGCAGCCCACTGATAAGAAGAGCTGCTCTGGTAAAAGGACTTTCATAGCCTGAAAACTGCTATCTATAATCTTGGCACTTTGATCTCTCAGAATACAAACTAATGCTATATCTGGGATGTAGCTCATTATTAATAGTTAAATATCTTTAAATGGAGCAGCTTTGAAGATCACTTCCAATATCAATAGCTTGCATTTACGTAAGGCTTTCATTTTCAAGGACAATGCTACAGGGTCCCTGAATCTGATATATACATGCATGTATCTATATACTTCCACTTGCATTCAAACACATCATTAAGATTACACATATGTGTCCATTCACAAATATAAATGCATTATCTATCAGCTCAACTATAGTTTTTGAGACTTTAATATGTAAGGCTAGATGATAGGCCAAAGTATAATCACAGACATCAATGGAATTATACCAATTAATTGTGGAGAACATCATCCAGTGGTCTCTGCAGAAAAAGTTATATCAGAAGACAACTTTTGTGCAGAAGATAAATAGAGTAACCTTCATTTATTTTAATATGTTCTGAAAATATGAGGGGAAAGCAAGATGTCTTTTACAGAGGAATTGTGGATAAAATACTGTTTGCACTATTTCACTTTATACAGGATATACATTTCAGTCAAGTCAGATTTTCAGAAAGACTTACTTCTGTTGAAAACTCCCAGCCAAGATCTTAAAAATTTCCACCAAGTTATTTTTAAATGAGGTACTCAGGCCAACGACTTCATATCAGGCAAAGCAAAAAGAAAAAAAATCTATTAAAAAAAAATGTTCTGTTGAAATATTTCTTATTTAGCAAGTAGCACTAGTTCACCTTCAGTGAAATCGATTATGCTTGCTATGCAATATTTGAAGGGTACATTGTATTGTAATTTACCTCTTTCACTTCTCTGCACAGATTGAATTTGACCAGAACATCTAAGGAAGAGAGTCAAGACAGAACACAATTTACCATTTAAAAAAATTATTTCTAAACAAACATAGGTTAACCTTTTCCTCAACACCAGCTCATGAATTCAAACAGGGAGGACAAAATTCCTCCACCACTGAAGAAAAAGGGAATTTTAATACTGACTTCAAGAAGGTTGGCTATCATCTGTCAAACTAAGGAAAGATGTAAGGAGTTTAACTTATTACTTATTTAAATAACTAATCTTTTACCAGGTTATCCCTTTTTTTAGACATTACAACTAAGTAAAAGTTTATTTTTCCATAATTACTGTAAAAGCCTTCCACAGTCTAACATTTGCAGTATCTTCTGTATTGCATCCTATTTCCAAGTGTAATGACCCTCAAAATCCAAAATTGATTTTGGCTTTACTCTGATCAATACTAATCTCCAAGATATATTAGACTTTACATTGACCTAAACAAAAAAAGTCATTATGTGTATATTAGTCAATCTCCAAAACATGTATTAAATTAATTTCAGAGACCACAAAAGGTGTATTGTTACAACCGTTTCTATCTGGGATTTCTATCCATCATCCTTAGTAAGATTTACATGCAAACGATAATTCACATAATCACATAGTCACTGTAGTGGATTTCTCAAAATTGTCCTCTATTATTTTAAGATTAATCTTTTTGTATGTATTTAATTGGAGGAACACCACCATATAATACAGTTACTGGACTATTAGAATCCAATCTTACACATGTTAAAGTCAATGGGAGAATACATCTCCCTTTCAGTGACAGAACTGAAGTCCTTAAGACTGGGGGGAGTCTAAAATACTATGTTTAGACTTTAAGTCCCCCTGAAAGCAAAGTGGGAGAAGCATTTTCAATCAAAGGACTTTGACCAGTACATTTTTAAATGAAGAACCACAGCACCGAGAAGCGTATTTATATAAAGCTCATTTTTGAAAAATACAGACTTCTGATTAGCTGCTTTATTATATTGGCTAATTTTAAAATAGGACTATAAAACCTATACATGCATTAAAGTAGATGATAACATTATGGCAAAACTGTTACTGAGTGATCTGGGGTAGGCTCCTCATCACTTTTATTCTCTTTCCTCAAACAAACAAACAGAAACAAGTCTCAAGCTTAGCAAAAACACAAAGAAAAGAGAAAGATCAATGAATATATGATAAAATTCCTAATTTTTAAATTAAAATTAGTAAGTTCATTTAATGCCTTTTTTGTTCTTGTTACAAAATGTAATTTTTGCCTCCATATGATATTACAGATTTCAATAGAACTATTTGCATTTCAGATAGATAACACAATTTACTTTTTGCATAGTAAAGACCCAATATTGTAAATTATTTGAGGCAATAATCATGTGTTTATTCTCTCCCTCAGGCAATTTATCCTAAATTAAATAATTTTACAACATAGCTGAAATTTTATTAAACAAAAGTAATACTAAACACTCCATGAAATTTCTGTCCAGAAGCCTTAATATAATAAAAACCAATATAATACCATTCCTAATTTTTTTGTAAGTTACCCACAGACACTTAAATACAATACAAATAGCCTTATATACTTATAAGTTTGACACATTAACAGCATTTTCTTAGAAATTCAACTTTAAACTTTCTATTGCCTTAGCTCTGGTGATGCAGACACTAAAAGACAGGAGTAGGCAGAATAAAGTGATTAGTAACCAAACAGGAGGAGAAGCTGCTTAAAAAAATAAAAAGAAAACCCAAAAAGTGGATAGTGATGAAGAGTGAGGACACAAAAAGACAGAGAGGAGGCAAATAATTTCATAAACATAGTGATTTTTTTTTTTTTTAAAATCATCCAAGTTTCCTATCAAGGGCTTAAACGTGTCTGTCTCGGCAATTTCCACACTGGCCAGAGTGAAGATGTCCACGCTTCAAACTCAACTGTCTGATACCTTTTGGATTTCCACTTCTGTAACACTACAGCCACTGTCGATCTTCTAATGCGCCAGGGGAGAGAGGGGGGCTAGTATCACTTATCCTGCTCCATTTGGAATCTACAACATTTTAAATTACCCATTTAAAGTATCTTTCCACTAAATAAAATTGTATTAGAAGTAAATCCATTTCTATCCAAACAAACAAACAAGTAGTCCCAAAGTATATGGGATACCCAAGCACCTGTCAAGTGACAGAGTAGTATTTCCCAAACTTTGTCATCCTGACTTTAACCAGAAAGAGTACAGTACCTCCTCTATGATGGCTGCTAATGGATTAATCCGAAAGACATCTCTAAGGAACAACTGAGACCTAAATAGAAGCCTGTGCTATTATCTGAAATGTGAGTAGCTCTGCTGAAGATGCTGGCATGCCACACAAAAGCAAAATGACACTTTCTTATGCACTACACAAAAACAGAGAGAGAGAGAAAAAGAACAAGATTCCCCAGAGTAAAGCTCTTCTAAACTTGTCTTCCCTTTTCTTTTAAAATTCTCTGTCATTGTTAGCAGAGTTTCAGCTCCACAAACTACTGCAGACACTTTCCTTGCTGCTCTTGATATTTTAGGGTGAAAGAAGAATGTCTAAAAAAGTCTACATTGCCCATTTTTTCATATTCCTTTTATGAAAGGGCTATGATTGGAAACCATTTTAAATATTATGTGTTTTCAGGGAGAATTTAGAAAGGGAGCCAGTCCTGAGCACAGACTGAGGAACGAGAGAGCAGAAGAGATTAATCTCCCACTTCAAGCAGCCTAGAGGGCTGCTGAAGGAAAGGCAAAAGAAACAAGAATAGAGAGACAGGCTGCACACAATACGGCTTAGCCTGCTAAGGCACAGACAAGCAGCTTAAAGCTGACGTAGAAGAGGAGAAGTCACTCAAGAGGAGTTAAACATTGGCAAGCGCCAAAAAAGAACGAAGGGTTTCTGGAGCTGCATTTTGAACAGCTTGAAGGGGAACTGGATTGGCATGTTACAAGACATGACATTTAAAGCCTTCACAGAAGATAAATGCAACCATTTCCCTGGGCCCATACCACTGCTGAGCATATAATCTCTTCTGGAAAATGGACAAACTCCATCTCAAAAACTTCATCAGTATTTCGCCACCCCTTTCTGCTGCCGCTGGGTGTTTCAGAACCCACTTGTTCTAATGGGGGGATGGTCTCCAAATTTCTGCAAGAAAATTTTATTTAGTGGTAGTAGATACTCAGCTGTTCTTGTGCCAGCAATGTCCTTTATCACAAGGTTCTGCTTCCCTTGTGCTGATCCCCTCCTGAATTTGCACATGGAATCCATATCCTACTTAGGATTTCACTTGGTGAAACAAACCAGGATCTCCCTTATCTCTACGACAAGGCAGGCTCACTATATATTCAGACCATCCTGTGAGCTCTTCTCAACACCCAGACCAATTTCAGTTATTTCTTCTTGAACATGAGTGATCAGAACATTTCGTCTCATCATAAGTTATTGTGAGAGGACATTAATATTTTATTAGATCTTTCCACACCCTCTCTCCTCAGGCATCATAAGGTTATATTTTGCTTTTTCCATTTTTATATTACATCTGCAGTCCAGGTGAATATTTCCTTTCTTTCCAAATCACCCCCTAAGTTCTATTACAGAACAAATCTTGCATAAGTTACAAACACGAGGACTAATTAATTTCAACATTCCAAGGCCTCAACTTCATCAACTTGTGACATCGACCTTTTTTGCCAAATACACAATAGAGGAGAAAAGGACAACTGTGGAGAGATTGGTTTTCATTCATGAACTTCAAGAAAGCTGCTATACATCCGCACACCACCAGTCAACCATCTGAAAGTTAAAGTGGATTCTCAAATTTTATAACAGTAAATTTCAACCTGTAATACCCAAATGACCTCCAAGAGGTCTAATACATATAACTAAGAAAAACAGTCCTACTGACAGCAAGATCTAAATGGAAAACTGATTTCCACTAGAAAATTGTTAGTGGTCTGCAAATTGAAATAAATTTGACAACCACTTCTTGTATTATTTGGGTATCTTCCTTGCATGTGGTAGTTTAAGGTCAGGGCACAGTTCTGACAGATATTCTGTATTTATAAGAAGTAAAACTAACAGCTCAAAGAAGATATTGAATATATTTAGCTCATGAATAGTTTCACTTCTAGAAGAAAGAGTAATTTTTACTTCAGAACAATCCAGAATAGCAGACCAATACCTGTGATGGACGTGTACATTAGCATTCTAGCTCATTCCTGCATCTCCTTCACCACAAATTTAATCCTGGTTTCAAACCCTGTCAGGTAAAAGTTGCAAGCACATGAGAAAATAAGTGAAGAAGCAAGACTTTTTTTCGTGTTATTAAAGAAACAAGTCCCAAGACATTCCTTGTATCTTCTAGATACTGTCTTTTCACTCTAATGAAATAGAGCTGGAGAAGGTAGACTATGCTATGGATAAGAATTAATTTAATACAGTTTTGCAGCTGTTAAAATAAAACGCTTTGTCTTCCTGATTACATTCTGAATACATTTTGTATACATTGATTAACTA